>NW_017189516.1:16594431-16830502 GCF_001704415.2 Capra hircus
TTCAGGGTATAAGAAACATATCTGAACGTCTTTGAGGATGTGTGTCCAACTGTTTTTATAAAGTTTTTGGAGGTTTGTCTTCAGAATATGAGTCTTTAATGCTCTGAAGGGTCCTGAGGTATCAAGGTTTGGGATTTGAGGTATTTAAGGGTCAATATAATTAATGATTGTGATGTCTTGAAAAACATTGACAGTCTTTTTTAAGGTTTGAAATGTTGTATCTGGTGCGTCAAGTGTGTGGGTGTTTCTAAGTGGTTTATGAGTCAGTTTATTTGGGCGGCTATTTTTCAGAGTGTGAGTGAATGTGTAGAGTTTTCTGTGCCCCAGTATGTGTGGTCTGAGTAATTTTAGGGATCATGTAGTCAAGCGTGTGAGATTCTGAACTTTTAGAGGGTAATTGTTCAGTTTTGCATGTGAAAGTTAATTGGGTTCTGTGTTTCAGGATTAGAGTCTCGGTTCTATTTGCAAGGTCATTTATTTCAATTTTAAAATGAGTGTTCTGAAGTGTTTGGGAGTCCTATTCAAGGTGTTTGTGTGTTTGAACCCATTGAGCATTGTACCAAAGACCTTAATCTGAGGTATCGGTTCAATGTTCAGGGTGAGACATCTCTGAATTTTTAGGAAGATTATTTTGTATTCAAAGTTTTTAGTAATGAATTACTTAAAGTTTGAGGTTAGTGATTTTTTTAGAGGATCTCTGTCCCAAGTTTGGGTCAGTGGTAATTTTGTGGTCTTGTTTGGCCTGTAATGTCTGAATTCATCTGAGAGTCTGTTTGTATAAGCGTCTGGTCTGAGGAACTTGGTGAGCGACAGAATTCTAGTCATGAATGAGCGCCGTCTCAATTGCATGAGGATCTTGAACTAATTTAGTATTTGAGTTTGAAGGCATTCTGGATCTATATTCAGGGTGTATGACCTCTGATCTATTGAGTGCTCTGTGTCCCAAGCGGCTGATTTGTATGTGTTTGGTGTGTCTGTTTAGAGTGTTAGTTCTCAGAATCTTAGAGAATCTTGGTTTTATATGTTTCAATCTGAGATATTTAGGAATTTGTGCTCAGGGTGGTGGTGGACTCAGTATTATATTGAGACTTACGCCCCAAGGTTGAAGAGCGAGAAGGTTGGGTGGTCCAGTATTCAAAGATGTACAGGTCTCTGGATTTTTTATCTATGTCCTAGTATTAGAGTCTGAGGTGTTTTGCGGACAGTGTTCAGGTTGTTTGGTTTCTCAATCTTTGAGGGTCGATATTTTAATGTTTGAGTCGGCATAACGGGGATCTGTTTTTCACGGGTAAGAGGTCTCTGACTCTTGAGAGTTCTTGTGCCCTGTAAGTCTGTAGTTTTGGGGATCTTTTTCAAAGTGTTAGGTCTGAACTCTACAAATCTGGGTTTTGCTTGATGCCTGAGTTTGGAGAGTGTTATTCAGGGTATATGGTCTCTTGACTCTTTGAGCCCTAACTTTCAATCTCAGTACTTGGTGGGGGTGGGGTGGCGCTGTTCGGTATGTGAAGACTCTGACTTTTCACCATCTTTTCCTTAAGGTTTTAGATGAGGTTACTGGGGTCACTGTTCAGGTATTTGTGGTCTCTAAATTGTTTTTGGCTGCAGTGGGTCTGCATTGCTTGTGTGGCTTTCTCTAAGTTGTGACCAGCGGGGCTACTCTGTGGCAGTGCACAGGCTTTCTTGTTGAGGAGCACAGGCGGGCAGTAGTTGTGGCCTGCGGACTCTGGAGCATGGGCTTAAGTTGCTCGGGGCATGTGGACTCTTCCAGAATCAGGGATCTAACATGTCCCCTGCACTGGCAGAGTGGGATTCTATCCAGCTGGACCACCAATGGAGTCCTGTGTTCTCTGAAGCTTTTAGAAGGCTCCTGTCCCAAAGTTGAATCTATGATATTTGGGACTCTGTGTTCAGGATGTAAGTTCTCTGAAATAATTGAGTGTATTTCCAAGTTTTGAGTTTGAGGTAATGTGGGTTCTTCAAGGTGTAATGACTGAAATTTTAGGTCTGTGCCACAAGTCTAGAGTTGGGATATGAGTTCAGGGTGTTGAAGTCTGTAAACTCTTTGTGGGTCCATGTGTGAGTATTGAGTCTCAGTATTTGGGATTTGTTTTTAAGGTGTGAGGTTTCTGAACTCTGATCATTTTCTGTCTCACCAGTTTGAGTCTAAAGTATTTGTGGTCTGTTTTCATGGCTATAGGTCGTTGGGTTCAATGGAGCGATTTTGTTCCAAAATTTGAGCCTTAAGAATTTTGTGGTGTATGTTCATGTGTGATGTCTCTGAAGTCTCTAAGGTTATGTCAAACTTTGTATAAGTCAGAGATATTTAGGGATCTATTTTCAAGGTTTGCTGTTTCTGCATTCTGCTGAGGCTTTGTGTCCCAAGCATGAAGTGAGGTGATGAGGATCTGTGTTCAGATCTGAGGTGTCTCAACTCCTTAAGCATGTCTCAATATTTGAGCCTGAGGGAGTCTGTTCAAGGTGGTCTCTGAAGTCTTTGAAGTCTATGTTGTAAAAGTTAAAATCTGAGGTACCTATGAGTCATGTTCAGAGTCTGAAGTATCTAAATTTTTAAATAGTCTTAATCCCAATATTTGAGCCTGGAGTATTGTGGGTCCATATTCAGGGTGTGATGTTTCTGAATTTTTTGGTAGCATGTGTCCCAATAATTGAACCTGGGTATCTGGGGGACCTCTGTTCAGAGTTTGAGGTCTCTGATCTCTTTGAGGGTCTAAAAGTCCCAAGGTTTATATCTGGAGGTCTCTATTCCAATTTCTGAGTCTGAAGTACTTGGGGGTCCATATTCAGGATGGATTTTAAGTTCACTGAGGTCTGCATTTGTTTTAATTGGAGAATAATTGCTTTACAATGTTGTATAACATACAACAATGTGAATCAGATCATAATCAACTGTATATCACCTTCTTTTGAGCCTCTCTCCCCCTCCCATCCCAACTCTCAAGAGTGTTATACAGAGTGAAGTAAGTCAGAAAAATAAATATAGTGTATTAATGCATATATATGGAATCTAGAAAAATAGTACTGATGAACCTATTCATAGGGGAGGTCTGTGTTCTAATGTTTGAGTCTGAGGTATGTAGGAATGAGTTTTAGGGTATGAGGGTTTCTGAATTTTTATAAGACCTTTGTTCCAAAATTTTAGCATGAATTATTTGGTGTCTGTATTAAGGGTATGAAGTCTACGATTTTTAGAGGGCCTCTTTTTCACTTTTGGCTGATGCTATTTGTGGGGTGTGTTCAGAACATGAGTCTCTGCACTTACTCAGGGTTTATGTTCCAAGGTTTGAATGTGAGGTATTTGGGGGTCTATGTTTAGTTTTTGAGAGCTCCAATATCTTTGAGGGTCTATATTTTAATATTTGAGTCCAATATATTTGGGGATTTGGGCTTCCCTGGTGGCTCAGATGGTAAAGAATCTTCTTGCAATGCAGGAGACCTGGGTTTGATCCCTGGGTTGGGAGGATCCCCTGGAGAAGGAAATGGCGAACCATTCCAGTATTCTTGCCTGGAGAATTCTATGGACAGAGTAGCCTGGTGGGCTATAGTCCATGGGGTCACAAAGAGTCAGACACAACTGAGTGACTAACACTTTCATTTAGGGTGTGAGGTCTCTGAACTATTGAGGTTCTGTGTTCCATGGTATGTGTCTGTAGCATTTTGAGGTCTTTCTCAGTGTGTTAGGGTCTCTGAATTCTGGAGGATCCGGGATTAATGTTTGAATATGAAGCATTTGTGGTCTGCGTTCAGGGTGTGAAATTTCTGAACTCTTTGAGGGTGTGTCCCAAGGTATGATTTTGATGTATTTGGGGTCCATGTTCAGAATTTCAAGTCTGTGAAATTGCAGAGGTTATGTATTCCAATATTTGGGTTGATATATATATGTGGGTATTTGAGTTGATAATACATGTTGTCTGTGTTCAGGATGTGAGTTCTCTGAACTTTTGGAAGGTCTGAGTTTCAAGGCTTGAATCTGAGATTTTTGTGTATTTGTATTTATGGGTGAATCCTCTAGCCTTTTCAAGGGTTAGCATTCCAAGGTTTGCATTTGAAGTATTTGGTTGTCTGTGCTCAACCAGATGTGAGTGAGTCCTCTGAGATGTTTGAGGGCCTGTGTTCCAAGTTTTGAATATGAGTTACTTGGGGGTCTGTTTTCAGTGTGTAAAGTCCATGAAATCCTGTCATCTGTGGTCTAAGGTTTTAGATATTCTGGGCTGTATTTGGGGTGTGAGATCTCTGAGTTTATCAATTGTCTGAGTCTCTGGACTGATTGAGTGTGAGGTGTTTGAGCTGCATGGGAGTCTTTCAGGCTGTATACAGTTCTGTGTCTAGGATATAATATCTATTTACTGTTTTGTGGTCTTGATTCCAAGGGTGTGAGCTATATATTGTCACCCTGCTTATTTAACTTCTGTGCAGAGTACATCATGAGAAACGCTGGACTGGAAGAAGCACAAGCTGGAATCAAGATTGCCGGGAGAAATATCAATAACCTCAGAAATGCAGATGACACCACCTATGGCAGAAAGTGAAGAGGAACTAAAAAGCCTATTGATGAAAGTGAAAGAGGAGAGTGAGAAAATTGGCTTAAAGCTCAACATTCAGAAAATGAAGATCATGGCATCCGGTCTCATCACTCCATGGGAAATAGATGGGGAAACAGTGGAAACAGTGTCAGACTTTATTTTGGGGGCTCCAAAATCACTGCAGATGGTGACTGCAGCCATGAAATTAAAAGACACTTACTCCTTGGAAGGAAAGTTATGACCAACCTAGATAGCATATTCAAAAGCAGAGACATTACTTTGCTGACTAAAGTCCGTCTAGTCAAGGCTGTGGTTTTTCCGGTGGTCATGTATGGATGTGAGAGTTGGACTGTGAAGAGTTGGACTGTGAAGAAGGCTGAGCGCCAAAAAATTGATGTTTTTGAACTGTGGTGTTGGAGAAGACTCTTGAGAGTCCCTTGGACTGCAAGGAAATCCAACCAGTCCATTCTGAAGGAGATCAACCCTGGGATTTCTTTGGAAGGAATGATGCTGAAGCTGAAACTCCAATACTTTGGCCACCTCACATGAAGAGTTGACTCATTGGAAAAGACTCTGATGCTGGGAGGATTGGGGGCAGGAGGAGAAGGGGACGACAGAGGATGAGATGGCTGGATGGCATCACTGACTCGATGGACGTGAGTCTGAGTGAACTCCGGGAGATGGTGATGGACAGGGAGGCCTGGCGTGCTGCGATTCATGGGGTCGCAAAGAGTCAGACACGACTGAGCGGACTGAACTGAACTGAACTTTGTTCTGTGAGCCAGCAAGGGAAAGTTCTCTCTCTTTTTTTTCCCTCTCTGGGGATCCCACAGTTTGGGTTGCTATCTCACGTTAGCTCCTTCCAGTTGTCCTCAGGGCATTCAGGCCCAATCCTTACCCTAAGGAGCGATGATGCCACCCGCGCCTCAGCGTCCAGCCCCTGCTCACTGGTGATGAATGCGAGCGTCTGGGGTACTTCTCCGCTGGCAGTTGCAGTTAGATGCCTATTCTGTGGGGGGCAGGGGTCTCTCCCAGTTATGTTGCCCTCTGAAATCCCAAAACTCCCCACAGACCCACCCACTCTTTGGAAACTCCTCCTTCACGACTCCCTCACCAGGACTGGTCTCTGTCGCTAACTCTTTTGCCTCTCTTTTTGTCTTTTATATTTTTTCCTACCTCTTTCAAAGAGAATGGACTACCTTTCTGGGTGCCTGGTGTCCTTCGCCAGTGTTCAGAAGTTGTTTTGTGGAGGTTGCTCAGCGTTCAAATGATCTTTTGATTAATTTGTGGAGGAAAAAGTGGTCTGCCCGTCCTATTCCTCTGCCATCTCGGGACCACGCCCCAGACTTTTTTTAATTAACAGTTTTATTGATATATGGACAGAGGAACCTGGAGGGCTAAAGTCCATGGGGTAGCAAAGAGTTGGACACCACTGAGCAACTAACACACTTTATTGAGATGTAATTCAGATGCCACACAGTGCACCCATTTAAATGTGTACAATTCAACGATTTTAGTGTATTTACAGAGTTGTGCAACCATCACCAACAATAAATTTTAGAACACTTTTATCAGGCCAAAAAGAAACCCCATATGCATTGAGTGGTTTCAGACTTTCTTGATCAAAATTCCAACTCCACATATTTATCAATTGTGTTGACTTTAAGCAATTTTTTCAACCTCTCTGTGCCCCTAGTTTCTTCATGGGTAAAATGGCTATAATAATAGTTTGTACCTAATGAGTTGCCATGAGAATTAAATGATGTCTCCATTAGGAAGCTTTTGGATATAAGTTTAGGAAACCTGGCTCAGTTTGCCTTGAACCAGGTAGATGGGAAAGAAAAAAAAGAAATAGAAGAGAAAACTTAATACAAATCAAGAAAGGAGAAGGAAGAGAAGTTTATTTTCACCAGCCATTAGTTTGGGGGTGCTTATCACATAGTTCTCTGCCTAGATTTTCCTCCTGGAATGTTAAGATTGCTATTCCTATGTGTTTAGTGAAACTGCTTCCATTTTTTGGTAATAGGAGCTAAATAAAATAATACATCTTATATGCTTCTAAGATCTCTGCTGTCTAGGAGGATAAATCTCATTGAGAAGACTCTACAAAATATTTTAATAATGTAACATCTCTGCCCAATGGCATCATTCAGAATAGCATTTTGGATAGCCCAATATGATGCCAACAGACACCATAAACGGCAGTAAGTGCAGCAGAAGCTAGGATCCAAAGCCTTGAATTAGAGATTAGATTCCATCACTAGTTGTTTTGGGCCTCTCTTAACCTTGTTTGACTTCAAATTCTCCATCACCAAAATGGGAAATAAAAGCAAAATGCACTCTCCAGGTGGCAGCCTAAGTATAGAAGAGCATCTTATCATATTTATGATTACAGAATCACAAAATTGGATGGGTCTTTAGTAAGGATGAATTTATTCTCTGGATTAGCTGTCAGAGACCCTGAGACTCAATGAGATTAAAGCCTTCCCAAGGTCAGACCAGCTGGGTTTCAACAAGGGTTGAACCTACATTCCAGCCTTGTGTTCTACTATGATGTGACACAGGCTGATGAGTTTCCTTTCCCCTCCTTCTGTCCATCACAGCAACTGATTTTTCAGTTTACCAGTCTTTATAAATGATACAAACTTTATATGTAAATATTAAATACACATGCTGTGTGAAGAGGATCACCTGAAGATACGTACCAATCTTGTGTCCCCATGATCAATTCACAGGTATTTATAGAGCCTTTAATGTAAAGGTTGGTAATTGTCTCAAATTGGAAGATCAAGATTTTCACAGCTTTCTTTTCAGCCTAATTTGGCAAGGATCTGGTTAGCAATCAGGGTAAAAGGGAGATGGGGTTGTGAATATTCATTTACTTCTAACTTTTCTGAGTGAGAAGATCAATGGCATCTAACAAGCCTGGAGATTTTTCTCTTAAGATACCAAAAGGGGGACCCAGTAAGCCCTGACCCACATGCCGTTTTGAAAAACCCATGAGATCTACGTAATCATAGTAAGAGAGGAGCATTTCTTTGTATTCCCTTTGGCCTGATTCAGCCACCAGGGAGAGGACAGTCAGTGAGCTCACAGCATTGGGTGTGATGACTTCCACAGAAGTCTTTGCTGCTATAGTTTTTACATCTCATGTTACCTCATTAAGACAGATCTGGTAGGGGTTTAAATTAGCCCAGCTTTCCTCTCTATCATACATTCAATTCAAAACTTTAATGACTATTTCATAAAGGTTTTCTAATTTTCAGTGGCATAGTGAATATCCTTTGGCCTTTAAATCAAATGACAAAAAAAAAAAATCTACAGGCAGAAAAAATAATGATGCTATTTCTGTTCCTAGATTGGTTAGCACACAGTCACCTGGACTCATGATATCAGAAGTTTTGCTGGCCAGAACAAATTGCCAGTAACTGCCTGCATGATCAAGAGAAATTACAGCCTCACATTCCCTGTTTCCCCCTTAGGGGATTGTAGCTGCAACCCCACAGTCCTACTAGCTCTTAATTTCTCCCTTCCTTCTTCTCTCTTTTCTTCTTTCCTACTTCCTTTCTTCCTTCTTAACCTAGTTCTATCCATCTACTAAGAATACACTAGTATTCCATTAGAAGGGAAAGAGAGAGATTACCAGATTAAAGCAATCATCAAATGATGTTAAGCAACCTAAAACTTCTAGTCTGCCCTCCCCTTCCTCACATCTCCAAAGGGCCAGGAATAGGCCCTCACTATTCCTCCAGCATATTGTGGAACTAGATCTTTTATTTTCCTGGGAATGGAGTCACCATCCCCACAGTTTCCCAGAGGCTGTTCCACTGCTTATAGTTTCTACTCTGCTATGGACTGAACTGCATCTCCTCCAAATTCACATGTTGATGCCCTAACCCCCAAATGTGACTGTATTTGGGGATAGGGCCTACAAAAGGTCATAATGGCAGGGCCCTGACCCCATGGGTTAGTGCTCTTATAATAAGAGGCCATGTGAACACACAGCAAAAATTTGGCAGTCTGCAAGCCGTGAAAGGAGCTCTCATCAGAAAGTGAACCTGCTGACAATTTAATCTTAGACTTTCCAGCTTCCAGAACTCTAATAAAAGTCATTTCTATTGTTGGAACCATCCAGTATGTGTTATTTTGTTATAGCAGCCTACGCTAAGATGCACCTCGACTCCTTTTTGCCCATTTCCTTCTTAGTGGTGCCCTCTTAACTATTCTGCAAATTCCTGTCTGGGGATGTACAGCCCTAAGTCAGAGGCAAATTCCCAGCTCTCCTTAGCTCTACACACTGAATTCTTTTAACCTCCCCTCACTCTACCAATCATTTCTACTTTGTTGAATTTGAACAAATTATTTGTATAGATGAAAATTTTCAAGTTTTTAAGCCATATTGCATCAGCAACTTCGAAGATATGAGTACCCAAGCACTCATTTGTACCCTCCAGTATGAGCACATGCGTGGACACAAACACACACACACATACACACACACACTGGATTGTCACATATTTCATGAACCAGGTTAAAATGGGTGGGGAACATGTGTATACCCGTGGTGGATTCATGTTGATGTATGGCAAAACCAATACAATATTGTAAAGTAATTAGCGTTCAATTAAAATAAATAAATTTTTATTAAAATAAAAAAAGTGCTAAAGGCATTCAGATTTCTTTGATTCTTCTCAAGTAGAAATTCAAAGAGAAACCTGAGCTCTACCTCCCCTATATTGTACACACATTTCCCTTCAATGGAATTTTAGAACCTCATCCAGGGAGTTTTTAAAGATGGCAAAATGCATAACAGATCTCCTTTCTGCTTATTACCAAGCATGAATTTGCTCCTTTAAAAAGCATCAAATAGGAGCATGAGTGGGCTGAGTACCACTCAGAGTCTTGTGTGAGAAAACCAACTGGCTGTTCTGCTCTTGTTCCGAGCATTTGGACAGAGGCCCCACCGTCTTACCAGTGTAAGCTCCTCTGGGAGGGATGGACTGAATCCAGCATTATCCAAAGGTCAGATGGGATCACTTTGGAAAATAGACCCTTTAGGTCAGCTGAGGAGAGGATGTTGAATTCACTGTCACAACTTGTACACATTCCTCTCTCTTCAAAGGAAACCTCAAGAGCTGAGTTAACCAAAGTGGCCTCCACCAAACAGAAGGGTACAAATGTCCCCTGGGCCTCTATGATATTGGTCTGGTGTGTAGACAGTGAGCTGCCATGATGCTGAAAGCAGCCCAGCTCTCTTATTGTTGTTTTGGCTGAGGGCCTCATGGAGCTGAATCACTGCTACTTGGGCCCACTGTGTATTTTAGCACTTCTAGATGCTATGTATTTCAAATGACTTTACTCCAGTGGTGAGGGGTGGGGTAAGCAACTGTCTATAGGACAGAGGTTGTGAAGAGGTGGCCACCTCAACTTCCTTCTGGCACACACACACACACACACACACACACACACACACACACACACACACACCAGAGCGCTGCAGGCAGAGATGCAGAGCTGTCCATGTGAGCCAGCAGGGCTTTGATCATCATATTTATCTTGCCCTCAAAATATGAACGCTGAGTATTGCAACTCGCCCTTCCCATTTGCATCTGTGAGTCCTAGGGGAAAATCATCTATCATCTATGAAAGCTGGCAATGGCTTTCTTCTTCCATTTCAATTGATAGATAAAGTGCATTAAAAGGAAATTAATGTTGGCCTTATTTCATCAAAAGCAATTTCAAGAAATCTTTGGGTCAAAGAAGAAAGTTGTCAGCTACTGCTTAGCACTGTGGTAACTGACAGTTTGTATTCCTGGGAAAATGGAATTACCACACCTGCTACTGTGCTTCTCGCCAGACCTTTCCGGGAGAACATTTTTAGATCTGTGTGTTGACTCTGCCTCCATGTGAAGGGATCTACAGATGCTTCCCATATAATACATCCCAAGATCACTTTCTTTTTCTTTCTTCATGAAATGAAGCAGTCTGTGGGTAGACTCAAGTCAAAGACCAGGTCTTTTGACCACATGGCCTCATGCAATAGGGGTATTGCACACACTGAGCAGTGAGGCCTCAGAGTCAACATCATTGATAGCTGGAGGGAAGAACAGAATCATTATTCAGATGTACACTTGGCTTTAGGTGGAAGTAGACTGGATGGATGGAGGAGCCTGATGGGATACAGTCCATGGGGTCACTAAGAGTTGGACACGACTGAGTGACTTCACTGTCACTTTTCACTTACCTGCATTGGAGAAAGAAATGGCAACCCACTCCAGTGTTCTTGCCTGGAAAATCCCAGGGACGGGGGAGCCTGGTGGGCTGCCGTCTATGGGGTCGCACAGAGTCGGACACGACTGAAGCGATTTAGCAGGAGCAGCAGCAGCAGAGTAGATAGCAGTGATGTGGCAGCATCGGAAGAGCTCTGAGGAAGACCCAGACCAGTCCCTCCCTAAGCTCCCCAGCAGTTTGTTAGTGCCTCCTTTCTTCTACAGGGAACAATCCTTTCCAGTTCCTAAATACAGATAAGTTTTTAAATCTTCCATAGAGGGACTTCCCTGGCAGCCCAATGATTAAGACTCTGTGCTTTCACTACAGGGGGCATGGCTTTGATCCCTGGCCAGGGAACTAAGATCCCACATGCCACAGAGTAGCACCCCCCAAAATTTTTTTAATTAAAAAAAAAAATCTCCCAGAGATCAGTAGTACCTGATCTGAAATACATGCCAATGGTAGACCAGATTCTTTTCAGGAGCACATTTGAACAGAAGAAGGAAAAATAAAAGAGAGCGAGGGCGGGCTGCAGGTTGAGGACACTCTAAAGACAGACACTGTTCAGTTCACCTGCAGCAGCCATCCAGCTGGTGCTGTCTGATCAATTCTGTGTGGGTGTCTGGAAGCCGAGTGATTCTGAGACGATCAGGCACCTCTTTTTGTCTCAGGTCCCCATCTATAAACTAGGGATAAACATTTCCACAGATTGCAGATCTAGAATGGCTTCCCTGGATGCTGGTTTGGGCAATGTTTTACATGGAAACACAGGTCAGATACATTGATCTGGGAGACAAAATCAAGTTAGGCCTCCAAAAAGATATCAGAAGGGAAGGTTTTTTTAAACCAAAGCTTTTTTTTTTTAATTAAAATATAAGTCACATAACAGAAACCTTACTATTTTAAAGTATACAATTCACACACTGCTATATTTAAAATGGATAACCAACAAGGATCTACTGTATAGCACAGGGAACTCTGCTCAATGTTATGTGGCAGCCTGGATGGGAGGGGAGTCTGGAGAAGAATGGATACATGTATATGTATGGTTGAGTCCCTTTACTGTCCACCTAAAACTATCACTATTGTTAATCAGCTATACTCCAATATAAAATTAAAAATAATTAGAAAAATAATAAAGTGTACAATTCAGTGGTTTTTACTATATTCACTATGTTCAACCCTTGCCACTATCTAATTCCAGAACATTTCCATCAAAGAAGGGAACATTTTGAAAACGAATTTAAATGTGTAAATGGAGACTGCAGACAAGATTGAAGTGATCAATCAATAGCCATCCTTCCCTAACTTTGGAGTGAAAAGGACATAGTATTCAGGATGAAGGAAAAGCCCATCTTATAGAAGGCTTAATTAAGACTCTTTACTGTCAGGTATGGGCTTCCCATACCTTGAGTTTGATTGTAGCTCAGTTGATAATGAATTTACCTGCAATGCAAGAGACCCAGCTTCAATTCCTGGGTTGGAAAGATCCCCTGGAGAAAGAAATGGCAACCCACTCCAGTATTCTTGCCTGGAGAATCCCATGGACAGAGGAGCCTGGCGGGCTACAGTCCATGGGGTTGCAAGAGTTGAACATGACTTAGCCACTAAACCACCACCATGGGTTTCCCAGGTAGCTCGGTGGTAAAGAATCTGTCTGCCAGTGCAGGAGACACAAGAAGACAGGGGTTTAATCTCTTGGTCAGGAAGATCTCCTGGAGGAGGAAATGGTAACCCACTCCAGTATTCTTGCCTGGAGAATTCCATGGACAGAGGTGACAGTTCATGGGGTCACAGAGAGTTGGACATGACTGAGCACACACTGGCAGGTATAAAGAAGAAAAATAAATAAAAGGCATTTTTCCACGTTTGCATTTTGTCAAATCAGTTAAATGAGTGAAACTTGATTAATGACACAATGGGTATCATTGGCCTTCAAATTGGTAGCATAATAATTTCAGTGTCATCAACTCTCAGCTACTGATGGCAATGAGAAATAGAAGAATTGTGAAAATGGAACATTGCCATATACTCTTGAGCATATTCATAACTGAAAATCAAAACCCTTATCCTTTTCATCCTAGGTCAACTCTGTGAGAAGGAGAATCCTGGATGGAGGACTAGGTGGCCACTCATAGCAGTATGATTTAAGGCCTTTAAAGCCCCCTACTTAAGAGCATCTTCCATCTGGGACCATCATATATGAAATTCTAAACATCGGGTCAGTCTTTCCATCCCTCTATTTCAGAAAGATTATTGATAAAGAAAGCAGTTGCACAGGAAGATGATTCGTAATTCTTATCTAAAGCAAATAATTTGTAGCAAATTGGTTTTCACACTCTTTGGACATAATCATTTTCATATTCAAAAATTACTCTAACTATGAGAAACTGATTTTAGCACAGCCTGGTTAAACATAGAGCTAAAACCTATGATGCTCTAAATGATTCTTCCAGACCTTTCCCAGGATCAAGGTTTCCATATTACAAAATTCCAAGGAGTAGGATTAAGCCATAGTCTATGTGAATAGAGCCCCCTGGAGCTATATAGTTCACAACTTGCAAGGCTGTTTGTGGTATCGCCTTCCAGACCTCTCTGGTGAAAGAATGATGTTGACCAATCTGCTATGGAGACTTCAAAAGAGAACAGTCTGAACCATTGCAAATGCCTCCTAGTTAGAGGGCTTGTCATATAACCAGTGAAGATGATAGGTAGCATTAATAGGCCCTCTCCAACTTTCAGGGACTTCAACAGAATTTTATAATTATCTTTGAGGTTTTCAAATCAATCTTCTAGAAATGAAGCTAAGCCTGCCCTTAAGAAGACAAGGTTAAAAATTACCACTGCTGAGAGTGCTCTGCTTGATGCTATAATGGCAAATACATATAATTACATGTTTGTCTAAAATCATAGAATGTACAACACCAAGAGTGAATCCTAACTGTGGACTTTGAGTGACAATCGGTTAACATAGGCTCATTAAAGCAACTCATTCCAGAAGGTGGAAATCCATACAGCTGAGCAATAGAGCTGGAATGACTGCCAACAATGAAAATTTTAAGGATTAGAGAGAAGCCCTATTTGTACATTTTAGCCACTGATTTTGTAGAAGAGGGTACTGAAAAAAACTGAATGTCTGCAAATTCCCTGCAGAGTTCAGTCAATAGCTGAATGTCTATTTCCCCATCTCAAATGACTGGAAATTCTTAGCACACCAAATTCTGTTCTAACCTAAGCTACAGATTGCTCTTTATGGGAGGGTGTTTCCTAATTGTAGAGTCCTGTGGAGGGAACTAAGCTTACCAAGTGGCACTAGTGGTAAAGAATCTGCTGGCAATGCAGGAAACACAGGAGACCCAGGTTCTATCCCTGAGTCGGGAAGATCTCCTGGAGAAGGGCATGGCAACCCACTCCAGTATTCTTGCCTGGAGAATCCCATGAATAGAGGAGCCTGGCAAGCTACAGTCCATGGGGTCACAAAGAGTCAGACATGACTGAGCGACTCAGCACGCATGTGGAAGGAACTAGGCATTAAGCAGGGGGCTGAAGGACCTCAGACTTGTTCTTGCTTTGGGGTTCCTGTGCTGTATGACCCTAGACAAGTCTGTGGCATTAACTTTGATGTGACCAACCCTCCCTTATGTAAAATGGGAAGTAATATCCATATCTACTTGCCTCACCAAATCATGGGGCAGTAGTGAGAATTATGTTAACCCTAATGACTAAAGTGCCATACAAATGCAAGGTATGTTCCTAAGACTGTCTGTAGTAGCTATTTAGGACATAATAACACATATGATAATCAGGCAGACAAAATTTTGAAACAAAAATTTAATAGGTGCTCTAGATATGGTAAAGAACCAGGACCGGATCTCTTCTTTACAGCACAGGTATTAAGCTGTGGAGAAATAATGAATGAGCCCAGGCAAACTCACCCACAGCAGGAGTATATAGTGACAAAGGCTCAACACTCTGTCCCCATCTTAGGAAATCCAGAATTCTTGAGAAAGGAGAAATGGTCAGTCAGGTCAGCGATAAATGGGAAGACAAAAAGCTATTCCTGTTAGGAGACAGTATGTCAGCCCACAAGAGCAAAACTTTGTGAGCTTCCCTGCTGTGCCCTAGGACCATGCTTCATGGATGCACCACAGATATTTGCTGAGTTGTTGAACAGAAGAGGCTGGCCATGAGCAAGGGGAGGGGAGAAACAGCATGCTGGGTGGTCTTCCTGGCAGGTGTCATGGGTGTTTTGTCTTTGACAAGTGATTGAAAGGTTGTTGCTGAGCTGTGAAAGATGCTGGGATTCTTGGCCTCTGGGGGAGAGGAATTCAGTCCAGGGCCAGTGATGAGGCTTGATCACTCAGAGCTTTTGTATAATAAAGTTTTATTAAAGTATAAAAGAGATAGGCAAAGCTTCTGACATAGACATCAGAAGGGGGCAGAAAGAGTGCCCCCTGCTAGTCTTTAGACAAATGTTTTATGTCTGTTAGAAAATTATTAATCAGATAAGAGTGTCACCTCAAGGCTGAGGGAGTTTCACCGGGCCCCTCTCCCACAATATGCATTTTTGAGATAGGATGGCACGAGGTGTGTCATCCCCCAGCCATAAAATGGTTGATATGAATACTGATTTGTTGAGCTATTATCAGCCTAAGGTTTGAGAAAAGAGAAAAAGTTAGTCTTAGGTGAAACCATTTTGAAGAAAGGCAAATTCCAAAGCAAATACATAGTTTCATTAACATAGCTTAAGAAAAACATTTCCATAAGAAAAACACATTGGTTAGCTCAAGGTTTGAGAAAAGTTAAGTTCAGGTGGAACCAGGTGTCGTTGTAGCAACACAGAATTTTAAGAGAAACCTTTTAATTTTGTATAAAGAAGGAAAAAAATCTGACACTTATAGTTTGTTTCCTCCTGCCACTTAAGGGAGAGATAAAAAATGTCTGACACTTGTAGCCTATTTCCTATTTGGAGAACCCTGGCATTCCTGTCTGTTACCCTCTCATGATTACAGCTTATGATGGCTTTATCCTTGGGCAGCTGAAGGGCTGTTGCTATAAAGGCAGGAGCACACATGTGGACAGGTTCAGGAAAAGCCTTCTTGGGCTGCTCTGGCTTTAAACAAAGGCTCTCAAGCTTCCAAGGACAGAGCATGAGTCACCAACTGGACAGAGATCTCCATCAACAGGTACAGCTGAGGCATGGATGCAATTGTAGGAGAAAATCTTTCTGAATGCAAGCCTTTGTTATATTTGCTCTATTTGGTTTATTAATTCTCTTGGATTGTGGTACCTGAAGCAAAAAATAGTGAAACATGATGGGACTTTTGGAATAACCATGTGAGGAGCTCAGTGGACCCTCTACTCAGGTTTTTTTTTTTTTTTAATTAACTGGTGAACTTTATAAAACACAGTCATCTAAAGTTTCTAGAAGTTGATCTAAGGTCATACAGCAGACTGAGCAGCAATTTATTCAGGAGAATCTAATAAATTTGGTAAGAACAGTGAAAAATCTGTGGCACTTGAGTTAGAACCTGCTTTCCTCCATCCCCTTCAAATTCCCTCCATCCAGCTATGTGTTACAGAAGCTTTAACTCCAGGAAAGTGCAGCCAAGAAGATGGGAGGGTTCCCTTTAACCACAGCTCCCAATTAAGACTCCAGTTTCATCCCAGGAGAGGAAGTCACAGACATCTCTCAATCCCAAGTATCTTTGTGTTACAGAAGCCTTAGTCCATGGCAGAAAAGACTGGGATTCCTTCCCCCACTCAGAGTGAAGGTTCATAGGATGGAAGCTGTAACCCAGGCAAGGCAATACTGGGACCTCAGTAGCAACCCTTATCCTCAGATCCCCTTCACAGGGCAGAAGTTCCATTCAGGGAGGGACAAGCACAGAAGATGGGAGCTGCAGTCCCTTTCAGTTCCCACTTGCAGGTATTGCTTTTGAAGAAGCAGGTCACCTTACCTGTCCCCAGTGTAGGAGCACAGAAGTTTTGCCCAAATAGAGAGGCAGGACAGGAGGACAGCTCTGCTGAGGAAATGATTTTATTTGGAACAGAGTGTGAGGTATAGGAGATCAGAAAATGCCACCCCAAAATACGACTAAGAAACCAGAATACTCCACCCTAAAATATTCCTCTTTGACCTAAGGATTATCTTGAGAACAAAAGACAGAAAATAAGCTCTGAAAACAGAGTAGACATAACCCTTTTGTAAGAGACATTTACATTTATAAAGGAAATCACCATTTCTAAGAATGTCTCCCTCTTTGGACTAGAAGAGAAGGATGACTATATCACAAGAAATTCTTATCCATGGAAAAGGCTCTGACTTAAATTTGCATAAAAAACCTTATCCTAGTCTATTGTATTTTTCCTGGTCACCTCCCTATGACTGCACCTATATCTTTCTTTCTTTGAATGTGGTATTTAAACCTAAGTTCTAAGCCATCACTGGGAGTTATTCATTTTTCCTTAGCCGTCTCCTATGTATACATGAAGTATGCATGTTAATGAATGTTGTTCTTCTCTTGTAAATCTGTCTTTTGTGGTGGGTACCCCAGTCGGGAACTTAAAAGGGTAGAAGGATAACATTTTTCTCTCCTGCAGGAGGAAATCATGTCTTAAGGTGTAGCTGAAAACAATAATGTCTTACTGTCAGACAAGAGAAGGCTAATAGTGTCATGAAACCAATACCAAAGGATAAAACTACAAATAAGTCGGAAGTTTAATAGGAAAATAGACAGCTCAAAAGCTCCCCATTAAGATCATACTTCTCCCTGGGGGCCATGGAGGCTGTGCATATGTTCCAGGCTGCACCCACTAAAAAACAATGGAATCAGGCACATGCAAGCTATTGGCCTCCACTAAAACATGTGGTAAAACGATATGCATTTCCCCACACCAATCATAGATCCATCAGCAAAGGCCTGAACCTTCACCGGTGTAGGAGAGGGAAAAGTTTTCCTTGACCCTCTTAGAGCTCCTGACTGGGCCTGTTAATTTGACAAAAACAGATTAAGAGGAGAAAAGCATACAAATTTATTTATTCAATATTAAGTTGTACATGACACAGAAGCCTTCATAAGAAAATGAAAACCCAAAGAAACATACCTGAGGATTTTTATGCTAGGTTTGATGAAGAGTGGACAGTTGTGGAGAAATATGATAGATCAATCATATTCCACAGGACTGGGGAAACAGACTCTTGGAGGGCACAAACAAAACCTTGTGTGCACCAGGACCCAGGAGAAAGGAGCAGTGACCCCACAAGACACTGAGCCAGACTTGCCTATGAGTGTCCAGGAGTCTCCAGCAGAGGCGTGGGTTGACAGTGGCCTGCCGTGGGGTTAGGGGCACTGAATACAACAGTCCTGGCACAAGTTCTTTTGAAGGAGTTCGCCATTACCCCTACCATAGTTTGGCCTCAGGCCAGACTACAGGGAGGGAACACAGCCCCACCCATCAACAGAAAATTGGATGAAAGATGTACTGAGTGTGTCCCTGCCCATCAGAACAGACCCAGATTCCCCCACAGCCAGTCCCTCCCATCAGGAAGCTTCCACAAGCCTCTTATCCTTATCCGTCAGAGGGCAGACAGAATGGAAACCACAGTTACAGAAAACTTAACCAAATTGGTCACTTGTTTCACAGCATTGTCTAATTCCATGAAACTATGAGCTATGCCATGTAGGGCCACCTAAGACAGGACGGGTCATGGTGGAGTTCTGACAAAACATGGTCCACTTGAGAAGGGAGTGGAAAACCACTTCAGTATTCTTGCCTTGACAACCCCATGAACAGTGTGAAAAGGCAAAAAGAAATGACACTGAAAGATGAACTCCCCAGGTCAGTAGGTGCCCCATATGCTACTGGAGAAGAGTGGAAAAATAGCTCCAGAAAGAATGAAGAGACTGAGCCAAAGCAAAAACAGCACCCAGTTTTGAATGGAAGTAAAGTCCAGTGCTATAAAGAACAATATTGCATAGGAGCCTGGAATGTTAGGCCCATGAATCAAGGTAAATTGGAAGTGGTCAAACAGGAGATGGGAAGAGTGAACATCAACATTTCAGGGATCAGTGAACTAAAATAGACTGGAATGGGCGAATTTAATTCTGATGACTTATATCTACTACTGTGGGCAAGCATCCCTAAGAAGAAATGGAGTAGCACTCATAGTCAACAAAAGAGTCTGAAATGCAGTACTTGGGTGCAATCACAAAAACGACAGAATGATGTCTGTTGGTTACCAAGGCAAACAATTCAGTATGACAGTAATCCCGCTGAAGAAGCTGAAGTTCAATGGTTCTGTGAAGACCTACAAGACCTTCTAGAACAGCCAAAAAACATGTCCTTTTCATCATAGGGGACTGGAATGCAAAAGTAGGAAGTCAAGAGATACCTGGAGTAACAGGCAAATTTGGCCTTGGAGTACACAATGAAGCAGGGTGCAGGCTAACAGAGTTTTGCCAAGAGAACACACTGGTCATAGCAAACATCCTCTTCCTACAAAACAAAAGAAGACTCTAGACATGGACATCAATACTGTCCATGTACTGTCCATCATCAATTCAGATGATCAATACTGAAATCAGATTGATTATATTCTTTGCAGCCAAAGATGGAGAAGCTCTATACAGTTAGCTAAAACAAGAACTGGAACTGACTGTTGCTCAGATCATGAGCTCCTTATTGCAAAACTCACACTTACAGAGAAAGTAGGGAAAACCACTAGAACATTTAAGTATGACCTAAATCAAATCCGTTATGGTTATACAGTAGAGGTGAGAAATAGATTTAAGGGATTCGATCTGATAGACAGGCTGCCTGAAGAACTATGGACAGAGGTTCATGACATTGTACAGGAGAGAGTGATCAAGATCATCCCCAAGGAAAAAAAAATGCAAAAGGGCAAAATGGTTGTCTGAGGAGGCCTCACAAATAGCTGAGAAAAGAAGAGAAGGGAAAGGGAAAGGAGAAAAGGAAAGATATACCCATTTGAATGCAGAGTTCCAAAGAATAGCAAGGAGAGATAAGAAGGCCTTCTTAAGTGATCATTGCAAACAAATGAGGAAAACAATAGAATGGGAAAGACTAGAGATCTCTTCAAGAAAATTAGAGATACCAAGGGAATATTTCATGTAAAGATGGGCACAATAAAGGACAGAAATGGTATGGACCTAACAGAAGATATTAAGAAGAGGTGGCAAGAATACACAGAAGAACTATAGAAAAAAGAAGGAAGTCAAGAGATACCTGGAGTAATAGGCAAGTTTGGCCTTGGAGTACAAAATGAAGCAGGGCAAAGGCTAACAGCAGATGAAACGGAGCAGGACTCTATGGTCCTTGCCCCTCCGCCCCCAACCATGTCCTCTGCCTGCCTTTTGCCTGTGGAAAACTTCGGTCAAAGAATAAGTTTAATCAGAGAAGTGAGAAATGCTGAAACAAAGGGAAACTGTCAAAGGAGACTAAATAATAATGTAGTCATTAAACATAGTCAAGGACCTTTAGTTCTTTCTCAAGGGCTATAGACAGTTTTCTGAGCCATATCCTGTGCGCTGTCTTTTAGATACTAAAACCCCAGTTGGAAAAGTTAACTACATGGTAACCAGGACACTTGAAATTCAAAAAAACTGTTTCTCTTTGCATATGCAGTTAGGGAAAGCTAGCTTGATAAAACACTTTTTTCAGACCCTGAGTAAACAAAAATATGCCTGGGAAAAAGCTTGAGGTTGCTGCTTATCATGTCATTGAAATACAAACACAGTCCACTTTGCCTAGATATTCAGCCTTAGGTTAACTAGGCAAAAGAAAAAAAGCTTTAAAATTAAATGTATAATTTGGCCATTCTGGCTATAATCCATAAACTGATTACCTACTTTTGTATTCTTGTAAGACCAAGAGGGAAACTAAAGATGTTTGGGTTTATTAAACATATGTGTTATACCACTGAAGAAAAATTACACTATGTAAAAAAAGTATATTTTTTGAGGTTATGAAATATGTTCTTAAGTTTGCCAATCACAAAATGTTGGTGTAACATTTCAATCACTTGTTAAAACTTTGAAGGGTTAAAAATTGTGATATGTAAAAATGATAAGCGAAGCATTTTGGTATGTAAAGCAAGTAGGATATATGTTGTCGACAAAGAGAAGGTATAAAGAATGGAGATATTTTTGTTGAGGAAAAATGATGATAATAATTTTTTCCTATAGTTTTTTGTTTCTGGATAAAGACATACAGGATAAATTTGTTTGGATCTAGAAAGTGACAAAAGGTTTGTGAAAAAGGAATTTTGAAAAAAAAGAATTGTGTACACTGCCAGGAATAAGATTAGACTAAATGTAATTAGGTATATGAATTTTATTAACAGTAAACTAATGCAAGACTGAAGTTGGTTTTTCTGCTAAGAAAGAAAAGTTCTCCTGGGATATTGATCTGATTTGGTAACAGAGACTTCTAATGGAAAGTAATTGTTTTGTTTCTAATCATACTTTGACCCCAATGTTCAGAGTTGAAAAATTGTCCAGTAAAGTTGTCACAGAGTATAACTGCTCTTGACGTGTAACACTGCCGGCTTTAAGTGTACCATTTAGAGCACATGTACAATGTTTGTGTGACAATTGGGTATGAATGATAAAATGTATGGCCTATAAAGCATTTCCCTATTAAGATACCTCTGAGCCTATTTATGATATCTGGTTAGTTTCCCCCCAACATGGACAACTAGACAAATATATAACTAAAAAGGAGGCCTAGCACCGAGGGACATGGATGGACCCAGAGCAGGCAAATAAACGACTTTAGCAATGTTGGATCAATGCTCTCTATGGAAAGAACTGCAACTTAAAAGGAGAAAATGATAGAAAAAATATTCACATTTTGAGGTATGGGAAAGTCATTCTGGCCAATACATTATTTAATTTGAATTTTAGGCTAACCAAAACAGCCTGTTTGTCACCTATTAAACATACATTGTACATCTGCTTTAATCATTAAGATAAAAAATAGCACAAAGGTGGATTTTGGTTATTAAACTCACTGTACTATGTCTAGTAATTTTCAAATGTTTGTCCAGGTACTATGAAAGCTTATTGCCTTTCTTGTTGTGTACCTGTCCCTCCTCAAGATTGAGGAATATAAAAGAAAAGGGGAGACTGAAACGGAGCAGGACCATATGGCTCTTGCCCCCCCACCATGTCCTCTGCCTGCCTTTTGCCTGTGGAAAACTTCAAAGAATAAGTTTAATCAGAGAAGTGAGAAATGCTGAAACAAAGGAAAACAGTCAAAAGAGACTAAATAATAATAATGTAGTCTTAAACATAGTCAGGGACCTTTAGTTCTTTCTCAAGGGCTATAGATAATATTCTGAGCCATATCCTGTGTGCTGTCTTATAGATACCAAAACCCCATTTGGAAAAGTTAACTACATGATAACCAGACTGTACCCAGGACATGAGCTGCCACAATTCCAAGAATTGACGTCAAAGAAATGAGAACAATTGCACCCCAGAACTAAAGATTAATTGTACCTAAAACAACCAAGATGATGCTAGTCAGACCACTGATGACCAATTAAAGATGACCATTAGAGATGACTGTGCTGTTTCTGCATGTAACCTCCTCCCCCACTCTGTCTGTAAATGCTCTCATCCCCTGCTTGTCGGGGGAAGGGGTGAGTCAGCCTTTGGATAGATGTAAACCACCCTCCCCCCTCAGTTGCCAGCATCTGAAATAAAGCAAACTTTCCCTTCCACCAACCTGGCCTGCTTATTGGCTTTTGAGCAGCATACAGCTGGACCCCCACCCCAACGCATACCTTTCCTCTTCCAGCACAAACATCCTCTTGCAACAACACAAACAACGACTCTACACATAGACATCACTAGATAGTCAATGCTGAAATCAAATTGATTACATTCTTTGCAGTCAAAGATGGAGAAGCTCTGTACAGTCAGCAAAAACAAGACCAGGAGCTGACTATGGCTCAGATCATGAACTTCTTATTGGAAAATTCAGACTTAAATTGAAGAAAGTAGGAAAAACCACTAGACCATTCAGGTATAAACTAAATCAAATCCCTTACGATTATACAGTAGAAGTGACAAATAGATTCAAGGGATTAGATCTGATAGACAGAGTGCCTGAAGAACTATGGACAGAGATTTGTAACATTGTACAGGAGGTGGTGATCAAAACCATCCCCAAGAAGAAGAAATGCAAAAAGGCAAAATGGTTGTCTGAGGAGGCAAATAGCTGAGAAAAGAAGAGAAATGAAAGGCAAAGGAGAAAAGGAAAGATATATCCATCTGAATGCAAAGTTCCAAAGAATAGTAAGGAGATATATGAAAGCCTTCCTAAATGATCAATGCAAACAAATAGAGGAAAACAATAGAATGGGAAAGACTAGAGATCTCTTCAAGAAAATCTCTTCAAGGGAACATTTCATGCAAAGATGGACACAATGAAGGACAGAAGCAGAAGATATTAAGAAGAGGTGGCAAGAATACACAAGAACTATAGAAAAAAGGTCTTAATGACCCAGATAACCACAATGGTGTGATCACTCACCTAGAGCCAGACATCCTGGAGTGTGAAGTCAAGTGGCCTTAGGAAGCATCACTATGAACAAAGCTAGTGAAGGTGATGGAATAACAGCTGAGATGTTTTAAATCCTAAAAGATGATGCTATGAAAGTGCTGCACTCGATATGCCAGCAAATTGGGAAAACTCAGCAGTGGCCACAGGACTGGAAAAGGTCAGTTTTCATTCCAATTCCCCAAAAAAGGCAATGCCAAAGAATGTTCAAATGATCGAACAATTGCATTCATTTCACATGCTGGCAAATTAATGCTCAGAATTCTCCAAGCAAGGCTTCAACAGCATGTGAACCGAGAACTTCCAGCTGTCAAAGCTGGATTTAGAAAAGGCAGGAGAACCAGAGATCAAATTGCCAACATTAATTGAATCATGAAAAAAAGCAAGATAATTCCAGAAAAGCATCTATTTCTGCTTCATTGACTACATTAAAGCCATTGACTGTATTGATCACAACAAACTATGCAAAATTCTTAAAAAGATGGGAATACCAGAACATCTTACTTGCCTCCTTAGAAATCTATATTCAGGTCAAGGAGCAACAGTTAGAACCAGACATGGAACAATGGACTGGTTCCAAATTGGGAAAGGAGTACATCGAGGCTGTGTATTGTCACCCTGCTTATTTAACTTCTGTACAGAGTACATCATGTGAAATGCCAGACTGGATGAAGCACAAGCTGGAATCAAGATTGCAAGGAGAATATCAATAACCTCAGATATGCAGATGACACCACCCTTATGGCAAAAAGCGAAGAGGAACTAAAGAGCCTCTTGATGAAGGTGAAAGAGGAGAATGAAAAAACTGGCTTAAAACTCAACATTCAGAAAACGAAGATCATGGCATTCAGTCCCATCACTTCATGGTAGATAGATGGGGAAACAATGGAAACAGTGACAGACTTTATTTTCTTGGACTCTAAAATCACTGTAGATGGTGACTGCAGTCATGAAATTAAAAGACGCTTGCTTCTTGGAAAAAAAGATATGATAAACATAGACAGCATATTAAAAACCTGAGACATTACTTTGCCGACAAAGGTCTGTCTAGTCAAAGCTATGGTTTTTCCATTAGTCATGTATGGATGTGAGAGTTGGACCATAAAGAAAGCTGAGCACTAAAGAATTGATCCTTTTGAACTGTGGTGTTGTAGGAGACTCTTGAGAGTCCCTCAGACTGCAAGGAGGTCAAACCAGTGACTTCTAAAGGAAATCAGTCCTAAATATTCATTGGAAGGACTGATGCTGAAGCTGAAGCTCCAGTACTTTGGCCACCTGATTTGAAGGTTGAAAAAGACCCTGATGCTTGGAAAGATTAAAGGCAAAAGGAGAAGGGGATGGCAGGGGATGAGATGATTAGATAGTTCTTGGTTCACATACTGTTGAAGCGTAGCTTGAAGGATTTTGAGCATAATCTTGCTAGCATGTGAAATGAGTGCAATTGTACAGTAATTTGAACATTCACTGGCATTGCCTTTCTTTGAGATTGGAATGAAAACTTACCTTTTCCAGTCCTGTGGCCACTGCTGAGTTTTCCGAATTTGCTGGCATATTGAGTGCAGCACTTTAACAGCACCATCTTTTAGGATTTTAAATTAGCTCACCTGGAATTCCATCACCTCCACTAGCTTTGTTCATAGCAATGCTTTCTAAGGCCCACTTGACTTCACATTCCAGGATGTCTGGCTCTAGGTGAGTGACCACACCATCGTGGTTATCTGGGTTATTAAGACCTTTTTTGTACAGTTCTTCTGTGCATTCTTGGGCTTCCCTCATAGCTCAGTTGGTAAAGAATCCGCCTGCAATGCAGGAGACCCCGGTTCGATTCCTGGGTTGGGAAAATCCACTGGAGAGGGATAGGCAACCCATTCCAGTATTCTTGGGCTTCCCTTGTTGGTAAAGAATCCGCCTGCAATGCAGGAGACCTGGGTTCAATCCCTGGGTCGAGAGATCCCCTGGAGAATGGAAAGGTACCCACTCCAGTATTCAGGCCTGGAGAATTCCATGGACTGTATAGTCCATCGGGTTGCAAAGAGTCGGACAGGACTGAGCAACTTTCACTTTCACTTTCTGTGTATTCTTGCCACCTTTTCTTAATCTTTTCTGCTTCTATTAAGTCCTTGCCATTTTTGTCTTTTATTGTGTATCTTTGCATGAAGTGTTCCCTTGGTATCTCTGATTTTCTTGAAGAGATCTCTAGTCTTTCCCAATCTATTGTTTTACTCTACTTCTTTGCACTGTTCACTTAAGTAGGCTTTCTTATCTCTCTTTGCTGTTCTTTGGAACTCTGCTTTCAGTTAGGTATATCTTTCCCTTTCTCCTTTGCCTTTTACTTTTCTTCTTTTCTCAGCTAGTTGTAAGGCCTCCTCACAACCTCTTTGCCTTCTTGCATTTCTTTTTCTTGGGAGTAGTTTTGGTCACCATCTCCTATACAGTGTTATGAACCTCTGTTCATAGTTCTTCAGGTGTCTACCAGATCTAATCCCTTGAATCTATTTGTCAGTTCCACTGTATAATCATAAGGGATTTGATTTAGGTCATACCTGCATGGTCTAGTGGCTTTCCCTACTTTCTTCAATTTAAGTCCAAATTTTGCAATAAGGAGCTGATGATCTGAGCCACAGTCAGGTCGAGGTCTTGTTTTTGCTGATTCTATAGAGCTTTTCCATCTTTGACACCTTTAAGAGGAACCCACAAACACCTCAGACTCAAACGTTATGACTGCTACTGCTACTGCTGCTAAGTCGCTTCAATCGTGTCTGACTCTGTGTGACCCCATAGATGGCAGCCCACCAGGCTTCCCCGTCCCTGGGATTCTCCAGGCAAGAACACTGGAGTGGGTTGCCATTTCCTTCTCCAATGCATGAAAGTGAAAAGTGAAAGTGAAGTCATTCAGTCATGTCAGACTCTTTGCGACCCCATGGACTGCAGCCTACCAGGCTCCTCCACCCATGGGATTTTCCAGGCAAGAGTACTGGAGTGGGTTACCATTGCCTTCTCCGAACCTTATGACACAAACCCTCAAATCTTCAGAGACTTCACACTACGAACACAAATGTTTAAATACTTGGACCCCTTCAATGGCATAGAGCCTCAGGAGACCCTGAACACAGACTCCCAAATACTTCAGACTCATATATTGAAACACAGATACTGAAGTGGTTTCAGAGAGTGCACATTCAAACTCTGGAGTACAGGTACTCAGAGTTCAAGGACTTCACACTCTTGATTTCCTACACCAAATATCTCAAAACCAAATTTGAACAGATTCTCTAAAAGTTCTAAGATTTTGGATCCTAAACCCAGACCTCCCAAATAAGTCAGACCTAAATCATGTGAAATACTGACTCTGAAGGATTTCAGTGACCACATACACTGAATATGGAACATAATTTAATTCAGACTCAAATCTTGGAACACAGACAATCAAAGCATTTTAAAACCTTGTACCCTGAAAAAGATTTTAAATACCACAGAGTCATACCTTGGGATACAGGCCCTCAAAGATTTCAGAGACTTCATACCTGAAGACAGACCAAAAATATATCACAAACAAACCTTGGGACAGAGGCCCTATAAAATACTGAGATCAGTATTATTCACAGCAACCAAAAGGTAGAAGCTACCCAAGTATCCATTGAGAACGAATAGAGAAACAAAATGTGGCATATACATAAAATGGAATACTATTCAGCCTTGAAAAGAAAGGAGAAATTCTAACACATACTACAACATGGATGAATCTTGAGGACACAGAAAGACAAATATAGTATGATTCCACTTATATGAGATACTTAGTCAAATTCATAGATAGAGTAGAATGGGGATTGCCAGGAACTGAGGGAGGGTGAATGGGAATTAGTGTTCAGTGGATACAGAGTTTCAGTTTGAGATGAGGAAAAACTCCTGGGTATCTGTAGCAGAACAATGTGAATGTACTAAATGAAATGTACACTTAAAAATAGTTGAGGTAGTAAATTTTATGTTGTATATACTTCACCATGATTAAAAGCATAGGGATTCTTTTTGTTACAATTGTAAATGGGATTGTTTCCTTAAGTTCCCTTTCTGATTTTTTATTGTTAGTGTATAAGAATGCAAGGTATGTCTGTGTATTAATTTTTATATCCTATGACTTTACTAAATTCATTGATTAGCTCTAGTAATTTTCTGGCGACATATGTAGGGTTTTCTATGTATAGTATCATGTCATCTGCAAATAATGACAGTTTTACTTCTTCTTTTCCAATCTGGATTCCTTTTTTAGTGGGGGGTGTTGTAATATTTTTTTTAATTGAAGGATAATTGCTTTATAGCATTGTGCTGGTTTCTGCCATACATCAACATGATCATTCACCCTGATTTAGTTAACTTCATGGCAGTAAAAAAGATGGTTCATTCAAAGTGTTTAAATAGAAAAACATGAATGGATGGGCCACTCACAGGGATTTTTGCAGATTTAAAGGAGCCAATCAAGGGTGATGAGATATCTGGGGAATAGCAATAAGAAGACTCAATTACCATCCCTAGATGTGAAATAGGAAGGGGAGGAAGAGTTATTACTGGAACCCAGTGAGAACTAGAGTGATAGAAAGAATGGCCAGCAAATAGGAGCTGTGGCTATAGGTAGAGAACCACAACCACTGATGGATTCACAGCCAGACATGGAGCAAGTTGTGGTGGGAGGGAAGATAAATGCACATAAACTCTCTCTCCAAACCACACTCTGGTCTGCCAGTGCCCATTTCTTCCCACCAACCTATCCCCCACCAACACATACACACATACATACATTGTCCAAAACCAAGCAGAAGTCAAAGGACATAGTGGTTTGAAAAACTGCTTAAAATTCTTTTACAATCCTCTCATCAAAAGGTGAAATCTAATTCTCTCCACTTAAATGTAGGCTGGCCTTAAAGATTTACTTGCCTCTAATAAACAGAATGTGGTGGAAGTAATGCCACATAACTTCTAAGACTAGGCCATAAAAGGCAATACAGCCTCCGCCTGGCTCTCTCTTGGGATGCTTACTCTTGGGACACAGCCATGCTCTGAAGAAGTCCAAGCCACGTAGAGGCCCCACGTATGGGCTGTCTTTAGGCAAAACTCCCCTGCAGAAGTCCCAGCTGGCACCCAGCACAACAACCAGATGAGTGAAGAAGACTTCAGAATGACTCAGAAACAGACAGCTGTCTGTCTGGAACCACATGAGAGATCCCCAACTGAGAACTGCCTAGCCAAGCCCAGTCAACTCCCAGATCTGTGAAAGATGATAAATGATTGTGATCACGTCATGTCACTAGGTTTGAGATGGTTAGCTATGCAGTTATATAAAACTGAAATTCTGAGAGTCTAGGGGATGTCTAGAGAGTCAAGGGGATGCAGTCTATGAGGGCTCAGCCTTAGAGAACCCAGCAAGGCAGAGAAAAAGAAGAAAGTGAGTGTAGGGTAATACATGGAAGATAACCAGCATGGCCCCCTTAAAACACTCCACCACAGTATAGACAAAAAACCTTTCAATACCATCTTCAGGAACTCAAAGCTCTGTGATTGACTGATTACAATTTTTTTCTGGCCCCACTGTGAGGCATGTGGGATCTTAGTTCCCCACCAGGGGCTGAACCCAACTGAGTTCCAGAGAATAGCAAGGAGAGATAAGAAGGCCTTCTTAAATGAACAATGCAAAGAAATAGAGGAAAACAATAGCAGGGGAAAGAGTAGAGATCTCTTCAAGAAAATTGGAGACATCAAGGGAACATTTCATGCAAAGATGGGCATGATAAAGGACAGCAATGGCAGGGACTTAACAGAAGCAGAAGAGATGGCAAGAATACACAGAAGAACTGTACAGAAAAGATCTTAATGACCCAGATAAGCACTCACCTAGTATAGTCACTTAATGACCCTTTATAGTCACTCACCTAGAGCCAGACATCCTGGAGTGTGAAATTAAGTGGGCCTTAGAAAGCATTCCTATGAACAAAGCTAATGGAGCTGACACAGTTCCAGCTGAGCTATTTCGTATCCTAAAAGATGATGCTGTTAAAGTGCTGCACTCAATATGTCAGCAAATTTGGAAAATTCACCAGTGGCCACAGGACTGGAAAAGGTCAGTTTTCTTTCCAATCGCAAAGACAGGCAATGCCAAAAATGTTCAAACTACTGTAAAATTGCACTCATTTCACATGCTAGCAAGGTCATGCTTAAAATCCTTCAAGCTAGGCTTCAGCAGTATGTGAACCAAGAACTTCCAGATGTAGAAGCTGGGTTTAGAAAATGCAGAGGAACCAGAGATCAAATTGCCAACATCCATTGGATCATAAAGAAAGCAAGGGAATTCCTGAAAACCATCTACTTCTGCCTCATTGACTATGCTAAAGCCTTTGACTGTGTTGATCATAACAAACTGTGGAAAATTCTTCAAGAGATGGGAGTACCAGACCACATTACCTGCCTCCTGAGAAACCTGTATGCAAGTCAAGAAGCAACAGTTAGAAATGGATATGAACAAGGGACTGGTTCAAAGTTGGGAAAGAAATATGACAAGGCTGTATATTGTCACTCTGCTTATTTAACTTCTGTGCAGAGTACATCATGGGAAATGCCAGGCTAGATGAATCACAAGCTGGAATCAAGATTGCCAGGAGAAATATCAACAACCTCAGACTAAGATAAACAGATGATACCACTCTAATGGCAGAAAGTGAAGAGCCTCTTGATGAGAGTGAAAGACAGGAATGAAAAAGCTGGCTTAAAACTCAACATTCAAAAAACTATGATCATGACATCTAGTTCCATCATTTTATGGCAAATAGATGGGGGGGGGAGTGGAAACAATGGCAGATTTTTATTTTCTTGGGCTCCAAAATCACTGTAGATGGTAACTGCAGCCATGAAATTTAAAAGATGCTTGCTTCTTGGAAGAAAAGCTATGACCAAGCATATTAAAATGCAGAGACATTACTTTGCTGATAAAGGTCTGTGTAGTCAAAGCTGTGGTTTTTCCATTAGTCGTGTTGGATGTGAGAGTTGGACCATAAAGTAGGCTGAGCGCTGAAGAAGTGATACCTTCAAACTGTGGTGCTGGAGAAGACTCTTGAGAGTCCTTAGACAACAAGGAGATCAAAGTAGTCAATTCTTAAGGAAATCAGTCCTGAATATTCATTGGAAGAACTGATGCTGATGCTCCAATTCTTTGGCCACTTGATGCTAAGAGCCAACTCATTAGAAAAGACTCTGATGCTGGGAAAGATAGAAGGCAGGAGGAGAAGGGGGCAACAGAGGATGAGATGGTTGGATGGCATCACCGACTCAATGCAAATGAGTTTGAGCAAACTCAAGGAGATAGTGAAGAACAGGGAAGCCTGGCAGGCTGCAGTCCATGGGGTCGCAAAGAGTTGGACATGACTTAGCAACTGAACAAGAACCCTGCAGTGGAAGCAAGGAGTCTTAACCACTGGACCACCAGGGAAGTCCATCTGTGACTTATTTTAATGGCTGTACTGGATTCTTTGTAATTCTCCATATACACCATGCTGCTTCTTTCCTCCAAGACTATTTATGACTTTCCTTCTAGAATATCCTTTCATTTTTTTAAAGAAAAGTTTGTCAAGAAACTTTGTATATTTAACAGTGGCATAATAATGAAAGCAACATCATTAAAATAAGATTACAAATATGTCTTTTAGAACCTTCCTACATTGTTGATGGGAATGTAACTTGATGCAGTACCATGGAAAACAGTATGGAGATTCTTCAGAAAACTAAAAATAGATCCAGCAATCCCACTCCTGGGCATATATCCAGACAAAACTATAATTCAAAAAGATACATGCACCCTTATGGTCAGTTCAGTTCAATTCAGTCACTCAGTCATGTCCAACTGTTTGCGACCCCATGGACTGCAGCATGCCAGGCCTCCCTGTCCATCACCAACTCCCAGAGTTTACTCAGACTCATGTCCATTGAGTCAGTGATGCCATCCAACCATCTCATCCTCTGTCATCTCCTTTCTTCCCACCCTCAATCCTTCCCAGCATCAGGGTCTTTTCAAATGAGTCAACTCTTCACATTAGGTGGTCAAAGTATTGGAGTTTCAGTTTCAGCATCAGTCTTTCCAATGAATAGTCAGGACTGATTTCCTTTAGGATGGACTGGTTGGATCTCCTTGCAGTCCAAGGGGCCTCTCAAGAGTCTTCTCCAACACCACAGTTCAAAGCATCAATTCTTCAGCACTCAGCTTTCTTTATAGTCCAATGCTCACATCCATACATGACTACTGGAAAAACCATAGCCTTGACTAGAAGGACCTTTGTTGGCAAAGTAATGTCTCTGCTTTTTAATATACTGTCTAGGTTGGTCATAACTTTTCTTCCAAGGAGTAAGCATCTTTTAATTTCATGGCTGCAGTCACCATCTGCAGTGATTTTGGAGCCCCCCAAAATAAAGTCTGACACTGTTTCCATCGTTTTCCCATCTATTTGCCATGAAGTGATGAGACCGAATGCTATGATCTTAGTTTTCTGAATGTTGAGCTTTAAGCCAACTTTTTCACTCTCCTCTTTCACTTTCAGCAAGAGGCTCTTTAGTTCTTCTTTGCTTTCTGCCATAAGAGTAGTTTCATCTGCATATCTGAGGTTATTGATATTTCTCCTGGCCATCTTGATTCTAGCTTGTGCTTCATCCAGCCCAATGTTTCTCGTGATGTACTCTGCATAGAAGTTAAATAAGCAGGGTGACAATATACAGCCTTGATGTACTCCTTTCCCTATTTGGAACCAATCTGTTGTTCCATGTCCAGTTCTAATTGTTGCTTCCTGACCTGCATACAGATTTCTCAAGAGGCAGGTAAGATGGTCTGGTATTCCCATCTCTTGAAGAATTTTCCACAGTTTGTTGTGATCCACACACTTAAAGGCTTTAGCGTAGTCAATGAAGCAGAAATAGATGGTTTTCTGGAATTCTCTTGCTTTTTCTATGATCCAGTGGTTGTTGACAATTTGATCCTCTGCCTTTCTGAAACACAGCTTCTATATCTGAAGGTTTTTAGTTCACGTACTGTTGAAGCCTAGCCTGGAGAATTTTGAGCATTACTTTGCTAGTGTGTGAAATAAGTGCAATTGTGTGGTAGTTTGAACATTTTTGGCATCGCCTGTCTTTGGAATTGGAATGAAAACTGACCTTTTCCATTGTGGCCACTGCTGAGTTTTCCAGATTTGCTGGCATACTGAATATACTTTAACAGCATCATCTTTTAGGATTTCAGATAGCTCAGCTGGAATTCTGTCACCTCCACTAGCTTTTTTATAGTGATGCTTCCTAAGGCCCTCTTGACTTTACACTCCAAAATATCTGTGATTGTGATTTTCATTCTTTCTTCCCTCTGGTGGATGAGGATAAGAGGCTTGTGGAAGGTTCCTGATGGAAGGGACTGGCTGTGGGGAAAGCTGGGTCTTACTCTGGTGGGCAAGGCTGGGAGGTGGGGAGGAGCCTTTATTCACGTGGATATCCCAGCCCAGAGGTTCTGCCCCTAGACATGGCTGGAGCAGAGGCCCAGGCTTTTATTTATCTAAACTAGACTTCATAGTTAGCACTGTAAAGGGCAGGGACCATGTTGGTCTCATTCTCAACTCTAATCCCAATGCTTAACATAAGATTGGCAAACAGATACTCAAAAATCCTCCTTGACTGAATGTATAAAATTGAATCCCCAAGAAGCCAGCATGGTAATAACCTTGCACTTAATTTCTCAGTAAATATGACTTGTTTGGAACGTGAAATGTGTTATGAACCATTTTTATTGACTCAAAAAAACAAGGAAAATGAGTGAAAAGTGTTATTTTTATACTCTAGTATCTCAGGTTTGGGAAGACCCAGTAAACAAAGGCAGCAAAAATGATAGCTTAAAAATTACAAAAATTTAAATCAATAAAATGAGCTGGCCAGTGCAATGGACCCTGTTGAATGCTCTCAGGAGCATAGTGGCAGAGATAGAACAGTAAACCTTTATAACAAAGGAGTTTTTTAGGAAAATGAAGAGGCTAAGGCAGAAAGTCAGAGAAGGCAATGGCACCCCACTCCAGTACTCTTGCCTGGAAAATCCCATGGGCAGAGGAGCCTGGTAGGCTGCAGTCCATGGGGTTGCGAAGAGTCGGACACGACTGAGCGACTTCACTTTCACTTTTCACTTTCATGCATTGGAGAAGGAAATGGCAACCCACTCCAGTGTTCTTGCCTGGGGAATCCTAGGGACGGGGGAGGATGGTAGGCTGCTGTCTATGGGGTCGCACAGAGTCGGACACAACTGAAGTGACTTAGCAGCAGCAAGGCAGAAAGTAACTTGCAGACTCTTAAAATCCCTTCTGTTGAAGCGGAAAAGAATGATTCTGACACTTATTAAAATGGCAAGGAAGACTTTATTAGGTACTACTGCAATAATTATATTGGGGAGGAAAAGCTTTTTCCTCTGTCATCTTAGTTTGATTGGGAACCTGCAAATTAAACTGCCACAGGATACTAAATGGTAGCAGAATATGTAAGCCCAGAATATGTATGCCCCCATCTCTCTACTAGGAAGGATCACTGGAGATAATTCTAAACACTTATCATCCCAGAGGTCACCCCAGAGGGATCTACATAACAAATTTTAGTAACAAAGTCATTAATGCCCCATATATTTAACTTCTCACAATTTGCCACTCATAGAAACTCAAGGTCCTTTTCCTTTGTCTTGTCACTTCTCTAAAATGTATTGTTCTCAGGAATTCCCTGGCAGTTTAACTACTTGGGCCAGGTTCATTCCCTGGTTGGGGAACAAAGATCCTGCAAACTATGCAGTACAGCCAAAAAACTAAATAAAATGTTTTGTTCTTTGTTAAGATACTGTATAAGCCAAGTTCTAAACACCTGTTTGAACTCCTCATCACTGAGTTTTCCCATGTATATGCACAATGCAGACATTAATGAAAGTGAAGTCTCTCAGCCTTGTCCAACTCTGCGACCCCATGGACTATAGCCTGCCAGGCTCCTCTGTCCATGGGATTTTCCAGGCAAGAATACTGGAGGGGATTGCCATTTCCTTCTCCAGGGGATCTTCCCAACCCAGGGATCGAACCCAGGTCTCCCACATTGCAGGCAGACTCTTTACCATTTGAGCTACCAGGGAATCCCCTAGCAGGCATTAATAAACCTGTTTGATTTTCTCTTGTTAATCTATTTTGTCAGTCTTTAGGACTCCAGCCAATAAACCTAGGATCAGTAGAAGAAACAGATTTTTTTCCTCCTCTACAACAGATTAGCTAGAGAAAAGACAGATTTTTATTTATGTATGTATCAAGGAGGCATTTAGAATTGGGGTTTATGTACCATCTTATTAGGGAAAAGGAAGGGAAGAAGGGAGCTTAAGGGAAAACAAATAACTTTTTGGAATGATAAATAGGCCCTTAGGAGAACAGATAGGAGATATGGTAGTTTTGCAAAATATCTGTTTATATGTGATCCAGAAGCTTCTCATCTCTGATGATAAAAGTTAATCTTCCCTTGTTGCTGCCAGAAAGAGGATTTATGACAATTTAGTTCTTTGCAGAAGCTCTGCTTTTAGGCAGATAAGAGATTTCAGGAATTCAAATACCTCTTCTCCAAATAATTTTAATGCCACAGTGGCATATTCTGGACTCCATCAAGTGTCAAGTATCAAGACTTTCACAATAGGGGAGAGAGTTTCGGCTCAACTCTGAATACAAAGAGGTCAAGTGGGGATTTATGGCCAATGGGCAGAATGAAGGGTCAGTAGATGGAAAATTACTAAGGAGACATCAAGAGTAGAAAGATTCTTGCTAAACCAACTCTACAGGATTCTTACTGAAGGCAAGCTAAGGTGATCAGATATCAAGGATAGGGGATTCTCTTTAAGCTGATTTAGTAAGATTCTTGCTACAATTGGACTAGGCAGACAGAAGACAGGGCCCAGGTACAAGGCCTAGTTGAGAAGAGGTCTCAGAGGGAGCCTGCTAAAGTTTGATCATGGGAAAAGTCTGTCACTTCTGAGCTCAAACTGAGGCTGACCTCAGTATTTATCACATGTTTTCTGAACTCCAAGGGCACTCTATGACCATGGCCTAAATGGAGTCAGAGACAATAGTAGCATGTTGCTTTTCCTGCTCTGCTCACAAAAAAAGAAAGGAGAAATATCACCAAAAGTGACCCAGGAACATTATGGAATGGGAGAAAATACTTGCAAGCCATGTATCTAAGGGGTTAATATCCAAAATACATAAAGAACTCACACAACTCAATACCAAAAACAACCCAGTTTAAAAATGGGCCGAAGAGAATAGACATTTTTCCAAAGAAGTTATCCAGATAGCCAATAGGCACATAAAAGATGCTCAACACCTAATCATCAGGGAAATACAAATCAAAATCACAATAAGATACCACCTCATTCCTGTTAGGATGGCTATCATCAAGAAGACAAGAGATAACAGTATTGGTGAGAATGCAGCAAAAAGGGAATTCTTAGGCACTATTGATGGGACAGCCACCATTCCACAATAGAAAATAATATGACGGTCCCTCAAAAAATTAAAAATAGAGCTACTCTATGACTTAGCAGTCCCACTCCTGGGTATATGTCTGAAGAAAATGAAAGTAGGATATTGAAAAGATAGCTACACTGCCATGTTTATTGTAACAGCCAATATATTGGAAACAACCTAAGTGCCCATCAATAGGTGAATGGATAAAGATGTGATATATATATGTGTGTGTGTGTGTGTGTGTATATATATATATATATATATATACTGTCAGGATGGAAAATATTTTTTCCTTCTACCCTTCTAGAATCTTTGGTCTAATAATTAAATTGACACAAGACAGATTATCTGGGAAAAAGCAAATTTAATCTCATATACACAGGAACCCTAAAAAATAAGACCTAAAGGCAGGCAAATATATGAGGCTTATATGCCATTCTGAGCTAAGGAATGGTATAGTGGCTCACAAGGGCTTCATAGGGGAAGAGGGCAATTCACAGGACAATAGAAAGAGCAAATGTTTGCCCTGCCATGTAAGTTTTACCTATAAAAACTTATCTCTGATAGTAGCTCTCTTTCCAGACCAGATCTTCTGTCTAACTCCTTTTAGGCTGTTAAGAAAGAGGCAGACTTTCTTGAGCCTGCTGGGTCGTGATTACCTTCAGCTCAAAATAATCCACAACATGGCACATTTGGAGGTGGCATATTATGCTCCCCTTCAACATAATGGAATATTATATTATTCAGCCATAAGAATGAAAGAAATCATGCCATTTGTGACAACATGGGTGGACTTTGAAGACACTATGCTAAATGAAGTAAGTCAGAGGACAGATACTGTGTGATATTATTTATATATAGACTCTAAAAAAGCCAAACTTGTGGAAACAGAGAGTAGAATGGTGGTTACCAGTGGGTGGGGGAATTAGAAGTTGATCAAAGGGTATAAAGTTGCAACTATAAGATGAATAAATTCTGGAGGCCTGAAGGAGATCAGCCCTGGGACTTCTTTAGAAGGAATGATGCTAAAGCTGAAACTCCAGTACTTTGGCCACCTCGTGCAAAGAGTTGACTCATTGGAAAAGACTTTGATGCTGGGAGGGATTGGGGGCAGGAGAAGAAGGGGACGACAGAGGATGAGATGGCTGGATGGCATCACTGACTCGATGGACGTGAGTCTGAGTGAACTCCGGGAGTTGGTGATGGACAGGGAGGCCTGGCGTGCTGCGGTTCATGGGGTCGCAAAGAGTCGGACACGACTGAGCAACTGAACTGAACTGAATGTACATCATGGGCTTCTTTGGTGGCTCAACAGTAAAGAATCTGCAATGCAGTAGCTGCAGGTTCAACCCCTGGGTGAGGAAGATTCCCTGGAGGAGGGCATGGCAACCGACTCCAGTATTCTTGCCTGGAGAATCCCATGGACAGAAGAGCCTGGAGGGCTACAGTCCATAGGGTCACAAAGAGTCAGACACAACTGAAGGAACTTAGCACTCACACAGTGTACAGCATAGTGATTATAGTCAACAATACTGCATTATATATACTTTAAATTGCTAGGCGACTGATCTTAAATGTTCTCATCACAAAAAAGGAAATGATAATTATGTGATGTGAGAGAGTTATCAACCAGTGCTATGGTGGTACTCACAATATATTAATGTATCAAATCAACACATTGTACACCCTAATCATACACACTGTTGTATGTCAGTTATATCTCATTTTTTAAAAATGACCCAAAGAGTGTTCATAAATATCCCCTGGAAACCTATAAAACCTAAGGTTTCTGTGGGGATTCTATGGTAGAAGAAAATATTGATTATTTTTAATAAAAATATTTCTTAATAAAAAGAGAAAGGGGGAATTCCCTGGTGGTCCAGTGTTTAAGTGCTTTCATTGTTATGGGCCAGAGTTTGATCCCTGGTTGAGGAGCTAAGATCCCACAAGCCTCATAGTGTGGCCAAAAAAATAAAGAAGAACAAGGATTCTTAACTGTGATGAAGATCAGGAGGTGCCACCCTTGGCATATTGAATATTTTAGCTGAAAAAGTTTGGTAAAACAACAAGATGTTTCTAGCTGTGCTAAACCATTTGTCGTGATGAGCTTTTCTAGCTCTCTTTACTTTTATGTCTTCCCTCTTATATCTTCCCTCATGCCCTCTTGACTCCTACCTTGCTAACCTGTATCCCCATTCCTGTCTCATTATCCGCGCCCCCTAGTGGCGGCCCCTCCTCCGTAACTTGGTCCCTCAGTTCCAGTAGGTAGGTCATGAAATTTTGGCCACTCAGTTTGAAAGAGTATGCAGAGGAAAAACTGTCCTGAGGGGGGAACTGAAAAGGATTACAGAGTTTTTTTTTAAAATAAAAGCTAATACAGAAAGATTAAATATATCAAATTACTCATCTCCTTTTTTTCTCCATCCCCCATACAGTTCAAAGCTATCAAAAATTTTCACCAAACCTCATAATGAACAACATCAGAGAAGCCCCAGCTTGGTGAAAAAATTTGTAGTCACAGGAACTAGAAGCAGCTAGAATCATCTCAGACAGTAAAGAATCTGCCTGCAATGCAACGAGACTTGAGTTCGATCCCTGGGTCAGGAAGATCTCCTGGAGAAGGGAATGGCTACCCACTCCAGTATTCTTACCTGGAGAATTCCATGGACAGAGGAGCCTGGTGAGCTACAGTCATGGGGTCGCAAAGAGTCTGACACGACTGAGCAACTAGCACTTTCAGAATCAGCTGATAGGAATCCTAAAGCCATTATGATCAAATATGCACACTTTGGAGCTCTATGCACTAAAGATTTAGAGACTCTACAAACTACTATGTATAAGATAAATAAGCTATGAGGATATATTGAGAACACAGGAAATACAGCCAACATTTTACAATAACTATAAACAGTATAACCTTTAAAAATTGTTAATCACTATGTTGTACACCTAAAACTAATATAACATTGGAACTCAATTATACCTCAGCTTTTAAACAAAGGTTAGAGAACCTGAAATCAGACCTTCTCTTTCACCCTGAAAAAAAATCCTGTCTCCTGTTGATCACATGGCAAGTCCAACCCAAGGGTTTAGTTAACCTTTTGTGACTTCTTACCTTTTCAGCATTCCTGTTCTTAACTTCTCTGCTTTTCACCCCGCCATTCACCTTGCCAGAAACCTTGTAGAGAAATATTTGTGTTTCAATGGGAAACTGCAGCATTTACAGCATGCCCATCCAGGGTTATCCTTACAAGATTCTAGCCCCATTCATTGTCTTTGAGCTACTTTGCAATTCTTTGCAAGCTGTAGATATCTGATAGATATGTAAATTCTGTCCTGTTGGGTAGTAATTCTAATTAGCTTCCTTCCCCCAAAGTGCAAAAATCATGACTTTTCCATTTGGGGGGACATTTGCAATTCGTCTCAACAATCTTTTACTTCATATAAATCTGTGCTGGTTTGACTTTTCCTTTGAACTGGTTATAACATCTATCTGGTTCTCTTATATTGTAGAAGTGACAAAGACTCTTTCTTTGACCAAACTTTAGTCAGGCTTCCCTGAGTCCTCTTCTCTGCTAGGCCTTGATGTTGGCCCTGTGTTCTTGAAGGGCCTGCATAGCCTGGTGATAGCAAGAATCCTGCTAAGTCATTTAGAGTGAATCCTCCCACCCTTGAAAATTCCATGGCCCTGACCTGCCTCCAGCAAGAATCCTGTGAGCTCGGTTTAGCAATAATCTCCTTGATGATGTTTTTCTTCTTGGTAATTTTCCAGCCACGGACCCCTCTAATTCAAATCCCAGCTGTCTTTGATGTATTCACAACTGAGCCAGATCTACACTGAGGCCTCTTTTCCCCTAATGCAATAGTTCCTGAATAAAGTATGCTTTAACTGCTATCAGGCTCTGGTTCTCTTTAATAGGGATAAAATTAATTCTTTAGCATGTGTTTATTGTTTTATCTGTATGAGAGTCATGATTTTACTTTTCCTGATATCACCAAAGCCTATCTGTCATTTCTTCAAAGGAAAATGGATTCCATTCATATCTCTTTCAGGAAATCTTTATGATGTGTTCCTTCAGTGCTGAACCAGTGCATATGTGATGAATGTGTGATATGTTGCTTTGTTCTTAGGAAGATTTACCATCATCCCACATTAAAGACTGAGTTCCCAAGAATCCAGAGAATCATGTGTTTCTTTGATATTCCCAGATAAGGACTTTACTCAAGACTCTGATGGAATTTATGTTCACAGAGATGGCCTCCAGGGGTGTCTGTCTGACAGTCACGTCCCATGAAGGCTGGAGGCAGGAATCATCTGAGCAATGCCATTGAGCCCAAAAACAGCCATTAACACAGCCCATGCTCTCAAGCTGAACTGTTTCATTGCCCTGGGCCCTCATTCGGTCTTGGAATTCTTTCCCACACACAGCACTTACTAATTAACCTGTTTGTTTAATTCCTTCCTATGGCAGATTAGAAGCAATGACCTCAAAGTGTCCTCTTAGAAATAGGCATGATAACAGAAGGGTAAGGGACAGCTGTGTGGAACTCAGGAAAGAGATTTTTAAAAGAAGTAAATCTAATAAAATGAACGCCTATGTTGCTGGCCAGTTTCAAAAAATAGAAGTCTATAGAAAAGAGTTTGGAACTATGTATAATATCCTCTGCTAAATGTAAGGCAAAGTATAATATATTGTCGTAAATGTACTTCATATATATGAAGTATCTCCTCTATTCATCAGATAGTTTTGGTATTACTGAAAGAGAGAGAATACATCCATATTACTATTTCATTAATATTATCATGAAGGACTGATGCTGATGAAGGAGGAAACAGACAGACAGGCTCCATCTGGAAAGCAGGACTCCATCTTGGGCTGGACTGTGGACTTTGAGCTATATGCCCAGGATCTATGGAAACGACATACCAACTGGAAAACCAGACCCCCCTAGATGGAAGAACCCCGGGCCTCATACCTGGACTCTCCATTGCCTAAAAAAATACCCTAATTATCTGTGTAACCAAATAGAATCATAAATTCTATTATGCTTATTTGGGTATGACCACAGGCCTATTGATAATTGTCCACTGTTAACTACCTAGGCTTAAGGCATATGAATCACGGGTTAACTTGTATTGTATCTTTCTCTTCCTTTATTCAGACTACTTTCAGAGAATTTTGGGAGGTGGGTTTGGACACGTACTCTTAGGGTATATAAGGTTTTCACAAAAACTGGCTGGGGTCCTTGGCTAAGAGGAGACTCTGCCTTGGGCCTGCCGGTGTAATAAACTGCACTCCACTATCTGCATTGTCCTTCTGAGTGAGTTTGTTTCCTGGAAAGTGTGGCTACAACACTGAAGCTGAAGCTCCAATACTTTGGCCACCTGATGCTAAGAGCCAACTCATTGGAAAAGACCCTGATGCTGGGAAAGATTGTGGGCAGGAGAAGAGGGCAACAGAGGATGAGATGGTTGGATGGCATCATCAACCTTATGGACATGACTTTGAGCAAACTCCAGGAGGTACTGAAGGACAGGGAAGCTTGGTGTGCTGCAGTCCATGGGGTCACAAAGAGTCAGACACCACTTAGCACTGAATGACAAAAATAAATCATGAATCAGTACTAGCTAATATACTTGTATTCGATTCTAAGAATTACTAGAAGAAACACTGGTCTTCAGAAAAAGAAAAAGAAAAAGAAAACAGCTGCTGAAGACATAACTTTTAGTCAGGAACTATTGCTAGATCTGTATGCAGGTCAGGAAGCAACAGTTAGAACTGGACATGGAACAACAGACTGGTTCCAAATAGGAAAAGGAGTACCTCAAGGCTGTATATTGTCCCTCTGCTTACTTAACTTCTATGCAGAGTGCATCATGAGAAATGCTGGACTGGAAGAAGCACAAGCTGGAATCAAGATTGCCGGGAGAAATATCAACAACCTCAGACATGCAGATGACACCACCCTATGGCAGAAAGTGAAGAGGAGCTAAAAAGCCTCTTGATGAAAATGAAAGAGGAGAATGAAAAAGTTGGCTTAAAGCTCAACATTCAGAAAACGAAGATCATGGCATCTGGTCCCATCACTTCATGGGAAATAGATGGGGAAACAGTGGAAACAGTGGCTGACTTTATTTTTCTTGGCTCCAAAATCACTGCAGATGGTGATTGCAGCCATGAAATTAAAAGACGCTTACTCCGTGGAAGGAAAGTTATGACCAACCTAGATAGCATATTGAAAAGCAGAGACGTTACTTTGCCAACAAAGGTCCATCTAGTCAAGGCTATGGTTTTTCCAGTGGTCATGTATGGATGTGAGAGTTGGACTGTGAAGAAAGCTGAGTGCCGAAGAATTGGTGCTTTTGAACTGTGGTGTTGGAGAAGACTCTTGAGAGTCCCTTGGACTGCAAGGAGATCCAACCAGTCCATCCTAAAGGAGATCAGCCCTGGGTGTTCATTGGAAAGAATGATGCTAAAGCTGAAACTCCAGTACTTTGGCTACCCCATGCGAAGAGTTGACTCATTGGAAAAGACTTTGATGCTGGGAGGGATTGGGGGCAGGAGGAGAAGGGGACGACAGAGGATGAGATGGCTGGATGGCATCACCGACTCAATGGACATGAGTCTGAGTGAACTGCGGGAGTTGGTGATGAACAGGGAGGCCTAGCGTGCTGCAGTTCATGGGGTCGCAGAGTCAGACATGACTGAGTGACTGAACTGAACTGAATTGCTAGATCTCAACTATTGATGAGTTGTCTAAGGCCAATGTCCCAGAGCCCCTGCTTTGGGAATTCAAGATGACATCAGGGCTTTTCTTCCCCTAAGCAAGTGCAACTTTGGGCATTCCTAACTGTGCTAAGCTCTTCCCGTGAAAGCAAACTTCATCAAAAATCAGGGGCTATCATTAAGACCATCATGTACATCTCTGCCCCTGTGGCCAAGGCTCATCTGCCTTGTATCCATGCTGTAGAGCAGCAGCTAGACCACTGGAAGCTACAGCAGACATCTTCTTAGCCTCTCCCTGACCCTATGGATCCCCTAGGGGTAGAAACCTTACCACTTAAGAACAAAACCCAGCATTTGGCAGCTAGTCACATTGGCTCCTATGAAATTCTTCTAAGAATTTTGTGCTTCACACAAAACTGTTCAATGTTGCTCTAATCTAAATGGTGGTGTCCTACTTCCTCTTCAGAATGACTGAATCTCATGACTGTCTAGAATCCTTTTAAACTCGAAGTCTTCTTCATCCTGATCTGACTAGTGGTCCTTCACAGCACTGCCTCTCAAAGTGTGGTCCCCAGTATCATCCAGCACTATTTACAAATGCAGATTCTTGGACTCCACTCCATTAACCAACCCATAGTTTACTAGGTCCTCCAAATTATTCTGAGGCAAACTAAAGGTTGAGAACCACTTCCCTAGACAATCCTGATATGATGTTTATTGATGACTCATTTGTTGTTCAAGCACTCAGTTGTGTCCGACTGTTTGCAACCCCAAGGACTGCAGCACGCCAGGCTTCCTTGTCCTTCACCATCTCCTGGAGCTTGCTCAAACTCATGGCCATTGGTGATGACATCCAACCATCTCATCCTGTCTCGTCCCCTTCTCCTCCTGCCTTCAATTTATCCCAGCATCAAGGTCTTTTCTGATGCATTGGCTCTTCCCATTAGGTAACCAAAGTATTGGAGCTTCAGCATCAGTTCTTCCAATGAATAGTCAGGACTGATTTCCATTAGAATTGGCTGGTTTGATCTCTGTGCAGTCCAAGGGATTCTCAAGAGTCTTCTGCAACACCACAGTTCAAAAGCATAAATTCTTTGGCTCTCAGCCTTCTTTATGGCCCAACACTCACATCCATACATGACTACTGGAAAAACCACAGCTTTGACTAGATGGACCTTTGTCAGTAAAACGATGTCTCTGCTTTTTAATACACTGTCTAGGTTTGTCATAGCTTCTCTTCCAAGGAGAAACCATCTTTTAATTGCATGGCTGCAGTCAACATCTACAGTGATTTTGGAGCCCAAGAAAATAAAGTCCGTCACTGTTTCCCTGGTTTCGCCATCTATATGCCATGAAATGATGGGACCAGATGCCATGGTCTTAGTTTTATGAATGCTGAGTTTTAAGCCAGCTTTTTTCACTCTCCTCTTTCACCTTCATCAAGAGGCTCTTTGGTTCCTCTTCACTTTCTGCTCTAAGGGTGGTGTCATCTGCATATCTGAAGTTATTGATATTTCTCCTGGCAATCTTGATTCCAGTTTGTGATTCATCCAGCCTGGCATCTCTCATGATGTACTCTGCACAGAAGTTAAATAAGCAGGGTGACAATATACAGCTTGAAGCACTCCTTTCCCAATTTTGAACCAGTCTGTTCCATGTTTGGTTCTAACTGTTGCTTCTTGACCTACATACAGGTTTCTCAAGAGGCAGGTAGGGTGGTCTGGTATTCCCATCTCTTTCAGAACTTTCCACAGTTTGTTGTGATCCACATAGTCAAAGCCTTTAGCATAGTCAGTGAAGCAGAAGTAGATGTTTTTCTGGAATTCTCTTGCTTTCTCTGTGATCCAGCGGATGTTGACAATTTGATCTCTGGTTCCTCTGCCTTTTTTAAATCCAGCTTGAACATCTGGAATTTCTCGGTTCACATACTATTGAAGCCTAGCTTGGAGGATTTTGAGCATGATGACCTTGCTAGCAGGTGAAATGAGTACAACTGTGCAGAAGTTTGAACATTCTTTGGCATTGCCTTTCTTGGGGATTGGAATGATAACTGACCTTATCCAGTCCTGTGGCCACTACTGAGTTTTCTGAATTTGCTGGCATACTGAGCACAGCACTTTCACAGCATCATCTTTTAGGATTTGAAATAGCTAGAATTCCATCACCTCCCCTAGCTTTGTTCATAGTGATGCTTCCTAAGGCCCACTTGACTTCGCACTCCAGGATGTCTGACTCTAGGTGAGTTTTCACACCATCGTGGTTATCTGGGTAGTGAAGATCTTTTCTGTATAGTTCTTCTTTGTATTCTTGCTACCTCTTTTTAATATCTTCTGCTTCTGTTAGGTCCATACCGTTTCTGTCCCTTCTTGTGCCCATCTTTGCATGAAATGTTCCTTTGGTATCTCTAATTTTCTTAAAGAGATCTCTAGTCTTTCCCATTCTATTATTCTCTATTTCTTTGCATTAATCACTTAAGAAGGCTTTCTTATCTCTCCTTGCTGTTCTTTGGAACTCTGCATTCAGATGGGTGTATCTTTCCTATTCTCCTTTGACTTCCACTTGTCTTCTTTTCTCAGGTATTTGTAAGGTTTCCTCGGACAACCATTTTTCCTTTTGCATTCCTTTTTCTTAGGATGATTTTGATCACTGCCTCCTGTACAGTGTTATGAACCTCCATCCATAATTCTTCAAGATATGGCTCATATCTTGAGAATAATCAGGGCATATTTTGTTCTGGCTATGCTATAACTTCTGAATATTCTGCTATTGAAGTTGGTCCATTACATACAGCTCACTCCACTCAAATAACTGAATGACAGCTACATCACTTGGGCTCGTTCTCAGTCACTTCAGTTCTGTCCGACTCTTTGCAATCCTATGGACTGTAGCCCGCCAGGCTCCTCTGGCCATGGGATTTTCCCAGCAAGAATACTGAAGTGGGTTGCCATGTCCTTCTCCAGGGGATCTTCCCCACCCAAGGATCAACCCCACATCTCCTACATTGCAGGCGGATTCTTTACTGCTGAGCCACTGGAGAAGCCCAAGATTTCACTCCACTCAAATAGCTGAATGACAGCTATATCACAAGCATGTCATTTTGCTAAAGAGTTAAGAGTACACATCTGTACTAATAAATACATCTTTGGAGATGTTCATGATTTTAGTACATTAAACAAAGAGGGAACAAAGAGGTTTTCTAACTTCTTCAGTCTCTGCATATAAAGTAGAAGAAATGTCATAATTTGTTGGAAACAATACAACATCCAACTGAAGTATCAGTTGTAAACAGAAGTTCCTTTTAAAGATAATACTTATAAAGCAAAAGGGAATTTCCTAGCTGGCTATTATGTTAAACAAGCAGTCCTTTCTGGTTTTGCTACCATAGGTATTCTGAAGACACTTGCTGAATCTGATTTCATGAATCCTGAAAGGTTCAATCAAATATGAAAATCTGCCCCCTCAGAAGAAAAGAAATGATGGCCATCTCAAAACTGTCAAATATATCATTGGCATCAGCATTGCCAAGATGGCTGCCTAACATCACCGAGGCCATCTACAGATCCTTACTGCTTTCTCTGTGAAATCATTCACAATCTTAGTAGATCGGGTCAAACATTATAAAAATATTGGTGAGGAAATTTTGCTCAAGACAGGTAGACAAATCTGGTCTTATTTGTTGTTATCATAACCCAGGAAAAGCTATAAAGAACTCCTGCCTCGGAAACCATTTGAACATTTCCAAATGGATTCCTTTCAATTGCACAAATCATAAAATTTTGAATAATACTATAGGGGATTAAGATATGCAAAAATGTACCCCTTTAACACAAGGATTATTTGGAACTGAAGGCAACTGAGAATCAACAGATGCAGAAAGAAACCTTCTCAGAGTTTCCCTTACTATCTAAAAGCAGCAACCTCTGGGAAGCAAGGCTACCATAAATTCCCTCTTCAGGGTGCGTCAACTCCCAGAAGAGCGATCAAGAGTAAACCCACCATGAATGCCCTCTCTCAGGAAGTTTCAGTCTTGAAGAGAGAAAGACAACTCAAACCTGAGCCTGTGTGAACAAACATCACAAACTTATCTCCCATTTGTTCTCCTAAGAACCCATTTGTCTCTTTCCTAAAGAACTTGTTTGTTCTTCAAATTAGAACCTTTTCTCCCCTTCCCTGTGCCCTTTCCTACTAAAGCATATAAATCCCCAATTCTAACCACCCCTTTGAATGACTTATCACTCAGCATTCCCTCTTGTCTGCACATTGCACATGCAGATAAACTGTTTTTCCTCTTGCTAATCTTTTTGTCAGTTTCATTCACAAGCACCCTGGTACTGAACTAAGAAGATAGAGGAAAAGTTTTCCTCCCCTATAACACTTTAGTCAAGGTTTGTTAGTTTTATGCTCGGGTTGAAGTCTTCCCTTGCAAAAAGGCTAATACCATGCCACAAAAACAAAAAAGAGAATAAATTTGTTTTTCCCACCTGGATAGTATGTTATTACTCTCTAGTGATAGATAATCTCACTTTACAGGTGAAATTCTTAGGCAGCTGTGTAAAACATAAACTTTCTTGTCTACAATGACCGATAAAATTTTGGCCAAATCTTTTAAAATCAAAAGCATCCCAATTTTCAGAAGAGTTTAATCTCCCTGACTTAAAATCTAACCATTAGCTCTAATGATAATGCACTCTTCACCTCAGACGCCTCAGAGGCTCTCCTCATAGGAAATGATTCCAGGCCCTGCAGGACTGTTGTGACCTCTCCTCTATCAGGCTCCACCTTGTTAATACTTCAGGTTTGTCAACTATTGTCCAGAATGACATCATATGTTCAACAGGTACACAGTGTGACCAAATATACCTTTACATGATTTGCAGTCAGGAGACTAGGCTACTAGGAAGAGACACCAATGAAAGTCTGCTTTAGAACTACACTGGAAAGGACCATTTCAGGTCCTTTTAACTACAAGTACTACATTAAACTTCAGGATGTTGCTGGGGAGGAAGAAATTTCCCTCAACACTTCTAGGTTCTTCTGGCTGGTCTAAGAATTAAATTGACATGAGGCACACTAACAGGAAAAAAACAAAAATTTAATAACATATACACAAGGGAAAGATCCAGGAAAACTAACTTATGAAAATGACCAAAACTGTCACCTTAAATACCATCTTCAGCTTTAAAAAATAAAGAGAATGTTAGAGGTAATGGGGACTTCAAAGGGGAGGAAGGCAATTCATAGGAAGCTAGAAAAGGAAGTGTTTGACAAACAAATGTTTGCCAGACCATATTTGGGCTTCCCTGGTGGCTTAGCTGATAAAGAATCCACCTGCAATAGGGGAGACCTGGGTTCAATCTCTGGGTTGGGAAGATCCCCTGGAAAAGGGAAAGGCTACTCCAGTATTCTGGCCTGGAGAATTCCATGGACTATATAGTCCATGCGAAGAAGGCGATGGCACCCCACTCCAGTACTCTTGCCTGGAAAATCCCATGGACGGAGGAGCCTGGTAGGCTGCAGTCCATGGGATCTGGAAGAGTTGGACGCGACTGAGCGACTTCACTTTCATTTTTCACTCTCATGCTTTGGAGAAGGAAATGGCAGCCCACTCCAGTGTACTTGCCTGGAGAATCCCAGGGATGGGGGAGCCTGGTGGGCTGCTGTCTATGGGGTTGCACAGAGTCGGACACGACTGAAGCAACTTAGCAGCAGCAGCAGCATAGAGTCCATGGGGTCACAGAGTCGGACATGACTGAGTGACTTTCACTTTCACAGAGATAGTGGAACACAGAGAGGACTCATCTCTAGGCCCTGCCTTGAGTCTACCCCTACACACACACACACCCGGCTGGTATTCATTGCAGGTATGTTTGTTGTTACTGTGTCCGACTCTTTGAAACCCCATGGACTGCAGCACACCAGGCTCCTCTGTCCTCCACTGTCTCCTGCGGTTTGCTCAAATTCATGTCCATTGAGTTGGTAATGCTTTATTCCGGAAAACAGGCCCTTTATTTAAATTCTTTAAGCAGCTAAGGGAGAGGTAAAAATACAGACTTCCTAAATCTTCTGTTTCTTAAAAACAATCAGCCTAAATTAATCCTCGTGCCAAAGAGACACTTGGGGATAGATGGCAGATTTTGCTGCCCTATAGTATGCATCCAGGGGTACATGCAAGCTGGTGTCAATGACACCATAAACAACACAACTGTGCCTGTTCCATGTACACTCCTGGGATTTTCTTTGGTATAATAGATGGATCCCCTACACTTGTCACATTAAAACATGCAGTGCACTTTGGTTACACTCATTCAGCCTTTCCAAGCATTCTAAATAGTACTTCCCAGTGCTTTCATTTTATTAACATTTTGACATTTTATCTTATCAGGAGATATCCAAGACACTATCTCACTGATTTGTACAGGGATTTATACTCTGGTTGAAAGCGAAAGTGAAGTTGCTCAGTCGTGTCCGACTCTTTGCGACCCCATGGACTGTAGCCTATCAGGCTCCTCTGTCCATGGTATTTTCCAGGCAAGAGTGCTGGAGTGGATTGCCATTTCCTTCTCCAGGGGATCTTCCCGACCCAGGAATCGAACCCGGGTCTCCCACATTGCAGGCAGACGCTTTACCTCTGAGCCACTAGGGAAGCCCCACTGGTTATACTCTGGTTAGGAGTTGCTGAACTAGATCATGTTATCCATGTTACCAGACTGGCTCAAATAGCAAAAGGAACAGCTCAAGAATAAATTTATCAAAAGTTTTGTTTGCTCACCAGCCAAGGTAGAGTCTGAGAGATGGGTAACACATCTTTTTGTACTTGAATAAATACCTTAGGCGACATGGAAAAATCAGTCAGTTAATTCAAAAGCCACTTCCTTACTTAATATTAACCAAATTAATCCTTGTGAATAGCATTCTTGGTTGGACTTAGGCAAACTAAGTCGTTGGACATAAAGTAGATTGAAATATTTGTTCTTCTTATCATCCTTAAGCTTTTTGCCCCCCACCCTCCACTATCTAACATCCAGGTTCTTAAAATGTTCTTTCACAACCATGATCCCAAAACAACAGTTAACTCATAATCAGCATCAGAAGGAACCTGCTATCCCCATGGTCAACCTACCCTGGTTGCTGAGTGACTTAGAGGGCTCGTTGAGAAATCCTGGGAAAGTTGCAGCTGAGATGGGGGTGCTAAGTGAAGACAGTGAAAGATTTAGTATACATTGCTTAGAGTTAAATTCCCAAGGTCTTCTGGGGAATCCATAAACAACCAAATTGCTTTTTTTGAGGACCCAGTGGGCAGAACATTCCATGTGGCCCTTTGCTGGTGGCCAGCTTACTCAACAAGAGGAAAACAAAGTTGACTATTTCAAAATATATTTGTGGTTTTCCTTCTTTCCTCTCTCATTTTTCTTGTAGATAAATCCTTTGTTAGATAAAATCAATCTTAGTTTTTTTGTAGTCAAGTAAATCAGTGTGATAATAATAAACGATGTCTTTGGATTCTTCTTTGACATACGTTACCTATTTTCTATGAGCCTCGGTTTCCTCACCTTGTAAAATATACAGTACACACCTAGAGGAAATTAAGTGAAATCACCAAAGTGCCAGTGCCTTCCCTCCCAGATACACTTGATGATGAAGGCATTTACTCAGGCAGTCAACAAACATGACAGGTAGAAAAGTGCTTATTAAGCAAAATGCTTGGTAGATTCCTAATCAATTAATGAACCTTCATGTGTGTTAAGCTACCTGTTCTGGGGAAGGTACAAGAGGACAGACAAAATCCCTTCCTTCAAAGAGACAGAAGATGAGCTAGGGAGATAAAATACACACACAAATCAATAGTTTGAGAATGTGGCCATAGTGGAATTTAACAGTTTGAATAAGCTGTGGAAAGACAAAGGAACATGAGGGTACTTACTCCAAGACTGCATGAAAAGTTTCAGTTATATAAGTTCGCTGTGCCTCAGTTCCCTCAACTGTATAATAGGAATAGCAATGTCTACTTCAGAGAGTTCTGTGCTTTAAATGTGATAATAGGTGAAAAGCACTTAGCAAAGTGCCAGTATAAACCAGGCAATATATAGTAGTTGTTGGCACTGTGATTTCAGTTATCTATTGTTAACCTTTATGTGCTTCATTCTCTCACATTCCCCTCCTGCAACCATGCTGCATAATACCTCTATGCCCCATTTCAAAAACACTCCCTGCATTTTCTGGCTTCTACCTTGTTTTTTCTGAATATGCCATCACTCCCTCCCCAGACTCAGATCCCTCCCAAATACATGCAGAACTCATCTACCTATCACAGTCCTTCTGAGCTTTCAATATTAAATCAGTTTTTTTATGAATTTCATGTAACCGTTAGAACATCTGTATTAGTAATACCTACCATGCACTGTGAAACAATAGATATTCACTTAGCCAAAGCAACAATGAAAAATTTCAAAGGCACTTCAATATCTTAAGAAAACTTATATCATGTACAAAATTCTTTTCTCGGGTTTCACTTTCCATAAGCCTTGGTTTTGTTTTTTTTACTTTCCGTATCCATCACCTTTCCCATTCAGAAACAGTCACCTGTAAGCCAAACCTACTTTCTTTTCTCTTAATAAAATGTAATTTCATTCCTCATCTTCTTTACTGAAAACACACACCCTACTTTTCTTAAGTAACCAAGAACTGACCTTTATATTAGCATTTTATAGATGGGTGAGCATTAACTATTAACCCAAAGCTGAAGTTTCAGGCAAGGTGGGCTGTGTATCTCAAGTACATAAGAGTTAACTTCAAGTCTCTTTTTAGGCTTTTTTTTTTTTTTAATGAGCTAGCTGTTTTTAATTGCATACGCAAAAAGAGCCAGTTTTGCAATTTTAAAAGAAATTTTGTCTTAGCCAATTTTCTCCAGAACCTAAAGAATATTGTGGCCACATTGTCTCTCTTTCTGTGGTCTTACTTTTTTTTTTGAAATTGACAATCATTCCTTTATTTAATCAATTATCAAGTCAATGTTCATATTTCAAACTATTTCATAAATATTTTGTTTTTATAGCTTGTTTGTTTGAATCAGAATTCAAATAAGGCCCCAGTATTGCAATGGAGTTGACATATCCCTTAAACCTCTTTAATCTATAGAATTTCCTTCCATATTAACATAGAAATTTTAATACATAATATAAAAGTACTGTGTGGTCCTACAAATAGGAGAATGTCAAAATAGTATACAACTGAAGGACTCAGCACATCCCCATAGGAGTAAGATGGTTGGGACCAGAAATACCAGAACCATCTTTGGTCATAGAGAGTTCATCAGCTAGCTCGCATTTGCTGAACATCAGCTGTGAGTAAGCTGCTGGACTCAGCATTACGGGAGAGCAAGAAGTATTTAATAACAGGCCATTATTCTTGCCCTCCAAGTCCTTAGAATCCAGGAGAATAGATGATATTAAATGTTTGAAAAGTTCCATAATAGTGTAAGAAATAACAGATTAAAGCTAGCAATCTAAGAGATGTCCATGTATCATTGGACCAACTGAATTTTTAGGTCATACTTCTTTTTTCTCTCTCTAGCTACTACCTTTAAATACTCTGGAAGCAAGCAAATCTAAATTCTAAACAGACAGCTAAACCCCCTGAGCAGTATATGTGGTCCATTTAGTTGGCCCACAAAACTACAGTCATTTCTAGTCAATAAATGCTTTTTGAACAGTCTCCCTATGACTTGCATTGTACAAAGTGATATGGATTACAGAATGGTTAAGTAGCATGTACTGTCCCTCCTACAAATCATAATTACTTGGGGAGCTAAGATTTATACACATAAAATGAACTAGATAGATGAAATGCTGAGTTTTTGAATGAATGGCTGGGTTCATTGAAGGAAGTGGGTCCTTTGACATGGATCTGAACCCTCAAAACTCACTATTTCTGTGCAATCTCAGCCTTCATTATCTTTCCTAAAGATTCAAATTCTTCAAGTATTTGATAAACGGGTTAGCCTAGACAGACACTGTTATTGCCATTGGAAATAATATTGCTTTTCCATACATGGCTGTGACACTTTTTCTCTTAAGACTTGTAAAGAGAGTTAAGCTTTGATTTTATTTGCCCCCAAATAAGCAAAACTTATTGCAATATTTATAAGCGGAGACTATAACAGAGGTTGCAAACAGCAGCCTGTGGTCTGAATGGAACCTTCAGATATGCTTTATTTGGGCTGTTTTTTTTTAAACAGTTTGAATCTGTTGCTGGCATTTAAGAATCAAACATGTCATATTAAGCTCCAGATGTCCACTATGACCTAAAAATTCAAAAATTCTGGCACATTGGACATGGATATGAGCCTGAACAATTTGCTGTGGTTGAATGGCAGCTACTGTCTAGTTCTCCAGAGTCAAACCAGTCCACCTTTTTACTCCTGTAGCTTACCTGCCTGGTGCTTATAGTAGTCTTTAAGCCTGAGACCTTGGGTCTATAGCCAAGGCTCACTTGGCTCACTTCTGTCTGGTCCTCTTTCCATTATTGTATAAGCCTTTTAGTCAAGATGTTACTTATTCATTCCCAACAAAATTTCCTGTTGCTTGTAATAAGGAGGAAGAAAGAGATGATATTGGTGTGTCACTACCAGGCAAAGAAATGGAATTCCAGCCTCTAACTCCCAAGACACTACTCCCCTAGCTGTTTCTTTCCTGGTACAAATAAGTTAAAAACTGAAGGGTCTGGGTCCTTGTGATTGTCTTTCTCTTAACACTGTATTTTTGACAACAGCAAATATTTGCTTTTACTCATTATGAAAGTAATACATCTTCATTATAGAATCTGAACAAAAAATGCATAAATTCTTTTAGTTATATTTCATTCCAGTCTTCTTTTATATATGTGAACTTTTAAATGTGGGACTATGTATTTTAATATCATTCTTTTTTCATTTAATAGTATAAAATAAGCATTTCCCTGTTCTATTATCTTTTTTTTAATTTTTTTTTGTTTGTTTGTTTTTAGTTTGTTTTTTTTTTAATTTTAAAATCTTTAATTCTTACATGTGTTCCCAAACATAAACCCCCCTCCCACCTCCCTCCCCATAACATCTCTCTGGGTCATCCCCATGCACCAGCCCCAAGCATGCTGTATCCTGCGTCAGACATAGACTGGCGATTCAATTCTTACATGATAGTATACATGTTAGAATGCCATTCTCCCAAATCATCCCACCCTCTCCCTCTCCCTCTGAGTCCAAAAGTCCGTTATACACATCTGTATCTTTTTTCCTGTCTTGCATACAGGGTCGTCATTGCCATCTTTCTAAATTCCATATATATGTGTTAGTATACTGTATTGGTGTTTTTCTTTCTGGCTTACTTCACTCTGTATAATCAGCTCCAGTTTCTCGTTAAAAAGAATTCATTTGAATCAGTTCTGATGAGATGGATGTGGTCTTACTTTTGATATTACTTCTTAGAAGTAGAGATATCTCATATATAATGTGTACACAGACATAAATAGGCAGACTAGAGACATCATGGCTTCATTTAAAAGCTTAGTTATGAATCAGGTATTACAATATTAACTTACTAGTTTATAAGCAGTTGTTATACACTGAGGTTGCTTGTTCAGATGCCCAAGGCCTGTTGTCTGTAAGTTTGAGTTAGGGAACTTTTTAAGTGTCACCTTTTTTTCCCTTGCCTGCAGGTCCTTGAAGCCTGTATTTACATTTTGGTTCAGATATTTGCAAAACAAAGACAGCTGCTTAGTTTTTCAAAGAAAGTTCTGTTACCAAAAGTTACTAAAATCAGTGACAAGATTTTTTAGTCAAACTGAAATTTACTTTATGAAGTTCTGTGTTCTATACCTTTAGAGTTAAATTATTATACCTTCAGCATTCAGCAAAGTCCATTTGAATTTATAAATTGAGCCAAAGTAAAATTACTATTTTTATATAAAAGGCTCTGAGATCCCTGGAGTTGGATAGAGCCTAGGAAGTCAAGCCATTTTTACCTGTCTTAAACTAATTGCTGGACAGATATCTCAGTGTAAATTTTTCTAGGCCCTTATATATATGTAACTTAAAACTGAGGTAAGTAGAACAGACTTGTTTGACTGTTAATGTTAGGGCCCAGTCTAGAGATCTCTTTAAGAAAATTAGAGACCAAGGGAACATTCCATGCAAGTTCAGTTCAGTCAATCAGTCGTGTCTGACTCTGCAACCCCATGGACTGCAGCACGCCAGGCTTCCCTGTCCATCACCAACATCCGGAGCTTGCTCAAGCTCATGTCCATTGAGCCAGTGATACCATCCAAGCATCTCATCCTCTGTCATCTCATTCTTCTCCTGCCTTCAATCTCTCCCAGCATCAGGGTCTTTTCCAATAAGTCAGTTCTTCTTCACATCAGGCGGCCAAAGTATTGGAGCTTCAGCTTCAGCATCAGTCTTTCCGATGAATATTCAGGACCAGTTTCCTTTAGGATTGACTGGTTTGATCTCCTTACATTCTAAGGGACTCTCAAGAGTCTTCTCCAACACCACAGTTCAAAAGCATCAATTCTTCGGCACTCAGATTTCTTTATAGTCCAACTCTCACATTCATACATGACTACTGGACAAAACATACCTTAGACCAGACAGACCTTTGTCAGCAAAGTAATGTCTCTGCTTTTTAATATGATGTCTAGGTTTGTCATAGCTTTTCTTCCAAGGAGCAAGCATCTTGTTAATTTCATGACTGCAGTCACCATGTGCAGTGCTTCTGGAGCCCCCAAAAATAAAGTCTATCACTGTTTCCATTGTCTCCCCATCTATTTGCCATGAAGTGATCAGACCAGATGCCATGATCTTTGTGTTTTGAATATTGAGTTTTAAGCCAGCTTTTTCGCTCTCCTCTTTCACTTTCATCAAGAGGCTCTTTAGTTCCTCTTAGCTTTCTGCCATAAGGGTGGTATCATCTGCATATCAAACTTATTGATATTTCTCCTGGCAATCTTGATTCCAGCTTGCGCTTCATCCAGCCAGGCATTTCTCATGATGTACTCTGTGTATAAGTTAAATAAACAGGATGACAACATTCAGCCTTGACATACTCCTTTCCCAATTTGGAAACAGTCCTTTGTTCCATGTCTGGTTATAGCTGCTGCTTCTTGGCCTGCATAAAGATTTCTCAGGAGGCAGGTAGGGTGGTCTGGTATTCCCGTCTCTAAGAATTTTCCAGTTTGTTGTGATCTACATAGTCAAAGGCTTTGGCGTAGTCAATAAAGCAGAAGTAGATGTTTTTCTGGAACTGTCTTGCTTTTTCTATGATCCAACAGATGTTGACAATTTGATCCCTGGTTCCTCTGCCTTTTCTAAATCCACTTTGAACATCTGGAAGTTCTTGGCTCACATATTGTTGAAGCCTCGTTTAGAGAATTTTGAGCATTACTTTGCTAGCATGTGAGATGAGTACAATTGTATGGTAGCTTGAACATTTTTTGGCATTACCTTTCTTTGGGATTGGAATGACAACTGATATTTTCCAGTCCTATGACCACGCTGAGTTTTCCGAATTTGCTGGCATATTGAGTGCAGCACTTTCACAGTATCATGTTTTGGGATTTGAAATAGCTCAGCTAGAATCCCATTACCTCCACTAGCTTTGTTCATAACGATGCTTCCTAAGGCCTACCTGACTTTGCATTCCAGGATGTCTGGCTCTAGGTGAGTGATCACACCATTGAGGTTATCTGGGTCATTAAGATCTTTTTTTGTATATTTTTTCTTTGTATGTATTCTTGCCAGCTCTTCTTAATATCTTCTGCTTCTGTTAGGTCCATACCATTTCTGTCCTTTATTGTGCCCATCTTTACATGAAATGTACGCTTTGTATCTTTAATCTTCTTGAAGAGATTTCTAGTCTTTCCCATTCTATTTATTCCCTCTATTTCTTTGCATTGATAACTGAAGAAGGCTTTCTTATCTCTCCTTGGAACTTTGGAACTCGGCATTCAGATGTGTATATATTTCCAATTCACCTTGCCTTTCACTTCTGTTCTTTTCTCAGCTACCTGTAAGGCCTTCTCAAAATACCATTTTGCCTTTTTGCATTTGTTTTTCTTGGGGATGGTCTTGATTCCTGTTTCCTATACAATGTTACGAACCTCTGTCCATAGTTCTTCAGGCACTCTATCAGATCTAATCCCTTGAATCTAATTGTCACTTCCACTGTATAATTGTAAGGGATTTTATTTAGGTCATACCTGAATGGCCTAGTGGTTTTCCCTACTTTGTTCAATTTAAGTCTGGCAATAAGGAGTTCATGATCTGAGCCATAGTCAGCTCCCAGTCTGGTTTTTGCTGACTGTATAGAGCTTCTCCATTTTCATCTGTGTTGACTGAAAAAGGTGTACAACTTGAAAGTTGTGAGTTAAATTTAATTGGGGCAAAATGAGGACTGCAGCCCATGAGGCAGCATCTCAGATAGCTCTGAGAGACTGCTCCAAAGCGGCAGTGGGGGAAAGTCAATATATAAGGTTTTGGTGAAGAGGGCATTCAATGCCATGAAGCACTCATTTCACAAAAGGTTTTTGTTAGTCATGAGGATCTGATGTCACCATGAAGGGATTTTAGTGCTTCTCTAGATATGAGGAGATGCAAGCATTGAAATCATAAAATCTGTTCCTAAAAACATCCAACTATCTAAAGACCTGTCCCAACAGATTCCCTGGAGCACAGAGTGCCTCACTCCACCTTGAACTCCCTCAGGGATTGTTGAAGGTCAGCCCTAAGCTATAGCAGCCTGGGGTTCAATCTCAGAAGAGGCAAATGGCAAATGGCTCTGTTGCTCAGTCGTTGGCAATGCTCTTGGTAAGTGCCAGTTTGTAGTTGACAGCTGCAAAGAATATGATCAATCTGATTTTGGAGCATTCCATGCAAAGATGAGCACAATAAAGGACAGAAATGGAATGGGCCCAGCATTAGCAGAAGACATTAAGAAGCGGTGGCAAGGATACATAGAATAACTGTACCAAAAAAAAGATCTTAATGACCCAGATAACCCCGATGGTGTGATCACTCACCTAGAGCCAGACATCCTGGAGTGTGAAGTCAAGTGGGTCTTAGGAGGTATTACAAGAACAAGCTAGTGGAGGTATGGAGTTTTAGCTGTTTCAAATCCTAAAAGATGATGTTGTTAAAGTGTTGTACAAAATATGCCAGCAAATTTGGAAAACTCAACAGTGGCCATAAGACTGGAAAAGGTCAGTTTTCATTCCAATCCCAAGGAAGGGCAATGCCAAAAAATGTTTAAACTACTGTACAATTGCGCTCATTTCATATGGTACCAAGGTAATGCTCAAAATCCTTCAAGCTAGGCTTCACTAGTATGTGAACTGAGAACTTCCAGATGTACAAAACAGATTTAGAAAAGGCAGAGGGACCAGAGATCAAATTGCCAACATTTGTTGGATCACTGAAAAAAAGAGGTTTCCAGAAAGACACCTACTTTTGCTTCATTGACCATGCTAAAGCCTTTGACTGTGTGGATCACAGCAAACTGTGGAACATTCTTAAACAGATGGAACATTCTTAAACAGGCAGGCAGACCACCCTACCTGCCTCCTGAGAAACCTATATGCAGGTCAAGAAGCAACAGTTAGAACCAGACATGGAACAACAGACTGGTTCAAAATTGAGAAAGCCGTACCTCAAGGCTATATATTGTTACCTTGCTTTCTTGCAAGGCTGAATGAAGCCTAAGTTGAAATCAAGATTGCTGGGAGGAAAATCAATAACCTCAGATATGCAGATGATACCACCCTAATGGCAGAAGGCAAAGGGGAACTAAAGAGCCTCTTGATGAAAGTGAAAGAGGAGAGTGAAAAAGCTGGCTTAAAACTCAACATTCAAAAAACTAAGATTATGGCATCTGGTCCCATCACTTCATGGCAAATAGATGGGGGGAAAAATGGAAACAGTGAGAGACTTTATTTTCTTGGGCTCCAAAATCACTATGGAAGGCAGCTACAGCCATTGAGATTAAAAGACATTTGCTTCTTGGAAGAAAAGCTATGAAGAACCTAGACAGCGTATTGAAAAGAAAAGATATCACTTTGCTGACAAAGGTCCAAAGCAAGTAAAGCAAACCAGTCAATCCTAAAGGAAATCAACCCTGAATGTTCATTGGAAGGACTGATGCTGAAGCTGAAGCTCCAATACTTTGGCCACCTGATGTGAAGGGCCAGCTCAATGGGAAAGACCCTGATGCTGGGAAAGATTGAGGGTAGGAGGAAAAGGGGATGACAGAGGATGAAATGGTTGAATGGCATCACTGATTCAATGTACCTGAGTTTGAGCAAGCTCGCAGAGATAGTGAAGGACAGGGAAGCCTGGAGTGCTGCAGTCGTGGGGTTGGAAAGAGTTGGACACAGCTGAGCCACTGAAAACAAAGGGAATCCCTCTTGGCTCATTAACTTGTCAAATCTGATTTTAATCATGTAAATATCCATTCTGTTTACTCCATTTTAAATAACAATCCCCAATTTTTTTTTAATTTGAGGCAAATCCTTTTTTAAAAAAATAATTATCTCCTTGAAATAACAGCTAGAATTCTTCCAAGTTTTTTTCTGTTGATATTCTTAATTGTTCTTAGACATTGAGGGGAAGGTCACAATGAGGCTTCCAAAACCAGTTTTTCTCATTCTCAGGCTAATTTGACTTTTGTTTTATAGGTACCCAGAAAACAGTTGCTTACAGTGAGACCACTCTACATTTAAAAATTTGTTAGTTTCTCTGATTTTAGAAGGATCCATCATTTGGCCACCAATAAATTATAAAAAGACCTCTTATAAGCCTAACACAAACAAACACACAATAGAAAAACTTAGGAAGATCAGATAGAACATTTACATATGAAAAGCACATAGAAATGTAAGTTTCCCCCAGGATGCCTTTTTTTTTAAGTTACAAGCCAGCTTTTTTTCCTTCTCATCACCTTAATTAATTACATATGCAACAAAATGCAAAGAAACAGAGGAAAACAATAGAATAGGAAAAACTAGAGATCACTTCAAGAAAATTAGAGATACAAAGGGAACATTTCATGCAAAGATGGGCACAAGAAAGGACAGAAACAGTATGGACCTAACAGAAATTGCAGATATTAAGAAAAGGTGGAAAGAATACAAAGAAGAACTATACAAAAAGATGTTCATGACCCAGATAATCACAATCGTGTGATCACTCACCTAGAGCCAGACGTCCTGGAGTGTGAAGTCAAGTGGGCCTTAGGAAGCATTACTATGAACAAAGCTAGTGGAGGTGATAGAGTTCCAGCTGAGCTTTTTCAAGTCCTAAAAATGATGCTGTGAGTGCTCCACTCAACATGCCAGCAAATTTGGAAAATTCAGCAGTGGCCACAGGACTGGAAAATGTCAGTTGTCATTCCAATCCCAAAGAAGGGCAGTGCCAAAAATGTTCAAACTATTGCACACTTGAGCTCATTTCACATCCTAGCAAGGTAATGCTCAAAATCCTTCAAGCTAGGCTTCAATAGTACGTGAACTGAGAACTTCCAGATGTTCAAGCTGGATTTAGAAAAGGCAGAAGAACCAGAGATCAAATTGCCAACATCTGTTGGATCATAGAAAAGGAAAAGAATTCCAGAAAAACATCTATTTCTGCTTCATTGACACACCAAAGCCTTTGACTGTGTGAATCACAACAAATGGAAAATTCTTAAAGAGGTGGGAATATTAGACCACCTTACCTGCCTCCTGAGAAACCTGTGTGCAGGTCAAGAAGCAACAGTTAGAATTGGACATGAAACAACCGACTGGTTCCAAATTGGGAAAGGAGTGTGTCAAGGCTGAATGTTGTCACCTTGCTTATTTAACTTATATGCAGAGTAAGGTAAGGTAAAGTGAAGTCGCTCAGTCATGTCCAACTCTTTGCGACCCCGTGGACTGTAACCTACTAGGCTTCTCCGTCCATGGGATTCTCCAGGCAAGAATACTGGAGTGGATTGCCATTTCCTTCTCCAGGGGATCTTCCCGACCCAGGGATCCAACCCGGGTCTCCCGCATTGGAGGCAAACGCTTTAACCTCTGAGCCACCATATGCAGAGTACATCATGCGAAATGCTGGGCTGGATGAAGCACAAGCTGGAATCAAGATTGCCGGGAGAAATATCAATAACCTCAGATATGCAGATGACACCACCCTTATGGCAGATAGTAAAGATGAACTAAAGAGCCTCTTGATGAAGGTGAAAGAGGAGAATGAAAAAGCTGGCTTAATACTCAGTATTCAAAAAGCAAAGATCATGGCATCCAGTTTCATCACTTCATGGCAAAAAGATGGGGGGGGGGAATGGAAACAGTGGCAGACTTTGTTTTCTTGGGCTCCCAAATCACTGCAGATGGTGACTGCAGCCATGAAATTAAAAGATGCTTGCTCCTTGGAAGAAAAGCTATGACAAACCTAGATAGCATATTAAAAACCTGAGATATCACTTTGCCGACAAAGGTCCATCTAGTCAAAGCTATAGTTTTTCCAGTAGTCATGGATGGATGTGAGAGTTGGACCATAAAGAAGGCTGAGTGCTGAAGAATTGATGCTTTTAAGCTATGGTGTTGGAGAAGACTCTTGAGAGTCCCTTGGACAGCAAGGAGATCAAACCAGTCATTTCTGAAGGAAAGCAGTCCTAAATATTCATTGGTGGGATTGATGCTGAAGCTGAAGCTCCAATACTTTGACCACCTGGTGGGAAGAGATGACTCATTCAAAAAGACCCTGATGCTGGGAAAGTTGGAAGTCAGGAGAAGGGGATGACAGAGGATGAGATGGTTGGATGGCATCACCAACTTGATGGACATGAATTTGAACAAGCTCTGGATGTTGGCAATGGACAGGGAAGCCTGGCATGCTGCAGTCCATGGGGTCGCAAAGAGTCAGACGTAACTGAGCGACTGAACAACAAGGCAAAAGGGGCCTTGGCATCTGTGAAGGACAACCTCTCTCCGGTTCTCCACCACAGTTCCAGAGTTCCCCAGCCAAGTCGGCAGGTGAGTCGGGTGTGATTCTGGGCAGGGCCCTGTGGCAGAAGTCCCTGGCTGTCCATTAGCCAAGGGCCCTACGGGGCCGCCTGCCCGTGACCAGATCCCAGACGAACCACCCAAGTTGTTGGAGGCCAAAATCTTGGCTTTCTCTGGCCACAGAAGCCAAATGAAAAATATGGGGACAGAGTTTGGAGGGAATAGAAAGATGGCTTTTATTCTCACTCAGTGGAGAGGGGAACACAGTCGACTCATGCTGCAAGAACTGTGCTCCCTCCCCATGAGTAGCCTAGGGGCTTATACAAGGCAAGGACTCACAGTCAGGAGTCAGTGATGAGGAACAAAGGTGATAGGATCTTGATTTATTCCTCTTGCATTGTTTCAAGATAGTCATAAACTGGCATCAGTAACCCAGTAATTGAGTTTGGCAGTTCGGTGGCTCTGAGGCCTTCTTTCTGATATGTAACTAAAAGGGGAAGGGTATTGTAAGAGTAAACACCAGATGGGAGATGTATTTAGCATAGTCTAAGGAAAATAGGTACTAAGTGTAGTTTCCGCAGAGTTAGGGGGCAGAAAAGTAAACTTAGTTGCACACATTCAGAGTTAGGAGCAGTTAAAGTAAAAAGCTGGGAATGTTCAGGCATGCTCACTGTTCTCTTTATATTCTTTGTTCCCAGGAAAGGGAAAGAGGAAAATTCATTCCTCCTTTTTCCTTTTCACTGCAGCAGGAAGAGCTGGGATATATAGGAGTTTTTGCAACAAAGACCAGGTATTAATAATTGGAACTTTAAAAGATTACTGTTAATTAAAGAAAACCAGATATCTCAAGTTCAGAAATTTAGTGTTTTTCTGTGTAAGGGATGTAAGAGTCCAGGCTCACTGAACTCACTCCTTTGATATGCACTTCAACTATCTGGGGCCCAAAAGTACCCTGTGCTTTCTCATCCTGAGTCTCTTCAGGGTGCATCCTTGGGTGGTGGCTGCAGGAACTGAGGGCTTGGCAGCAGGCAGGGAAGCCAGTGTGTCTCCATCCTGAATTCCCTCTGGGCTCAGTATCTGGAGTACCTGTAGTGGCTTGATGGCAGCAACATCCTTTGTTTACTGATAAGGCAGGCACCATTATTCATAGGCTAGCTTGACCCCAGAAGTCAGAAATTTTTGATTTGGCTTCTCCTAGATAAAAGACAAGTAACTCCCCCTGCTTTTAGAGGCCATTTGGATTCTGCATTGCAAGGGTAGGCCATCAGAGGGACTGATCTAGGAATGAGAACCAACAATCTAATAATCTTCATTAATCTGGCCTTCCCAGGTGGAGCTGGTGGTAAAGAATCTGCTTGCCAATTCAGGAAACGTAAGAGACACAGGTTCAATCCCTGGGTTAGGAAGATCCCCTGGAGAAGGAAATGGCAATTCACTCTAGTATTCTTACCTGGAGAATCCCATGTAGCCTGGCAGACTACAGTCCCTGGGATCACAAAGAGTCAGACACAACTGAAGCGACTTAGCACACAAGGCATTTTGAACAATAAACCTTTCTGGTGAATGAAACCAGTGACAATGGTAACTCATAATTTCTGGTTGTATATGTTCTGGTGCACATGTCAAAAACCAAGTGCTGCAAATCTGTGCTGGGTGACTTCCTGCATGTTCTTCAAGGTTTCAAAACCTACAGGCACCAGAGCACATTAAGCTCTAGCCTAGGCTAAGATAAGAGATTTCATTGTATAGGAACATGTGAGGATTCTTTTTAAACAAAAGCTAAGTGTTCCCTTTGGATGAATTGAATTCCTCAGTCTCACAGTGAAATACTGCATTTGTCAGTTTTGATTTATTATTTCTTTGAACATCACATCTTTGTGTGTTTATTAGTTTTATTAGAGATGTTCTGCTTATAGTTTTGAAAGACAAAGAAGGGCTCAGGGAGGGATTTTGGAGCCCCTTAAGGGTACCCTTTCTCTCTGGTGAGTCCTTCCAGCTGTTTCTCTTCCTCTGGCTGCATCAAAAAACAAACCAGCAATCTTCTTCCAGCTTTTGCTATGGAGTTTATGAAAAGATATAGTAAGTCTAATAACTTTGGTTGTGGTGTTCAAGCAGCAGTGGTGGTGAATGACATCTTGCTGACAAATGTGCTTCATGAAGACCAACTCTTACCTAGGGCTTTGGGGAAAATAAACAGGATAATCCAAAAAGACTTCTATGCAGTCATAGGAACCTGGAGCCATCTGGACAGGACAAAAATAAAGCAGCAATGAAGCCTGCATGTATCTCCAAAAATTTGGGTGACTGAATTAACTTTACTCAGATTGAAGAGCAGAAGAAACTGGCAGCAGGGACCATTGAAACGACTGTAATTAACACTCAGGGAGCAAAATGCTTTTAGAATAAAATGCTTTATATTGTTTGGGGCTAAAACCCAGATAATAAGTTGAAAGTTCCCCAGCTTGATAAAAGGCAAATCAAAGCATGCATTGATTGGAGGACAAACTCTTTTCTGGTACAGAAACACAACACAACAAAACAGAAAACAGAAATGTCATTTAATTGGTACTAAAAAAAACCAGAGGGCTCAGCTGAGCAGAGTTATTCAGCTGCCTTGTATTCAGAAAGCCAGTATCTGCTACCACTCTCTGAGTCACTATGGACTTACATTTTTACATATGCTTAGGACTCTGGATTTAGAATGGGTGAATTTAACTCAGATGACCATTATATCTACTACTGTGGGCAAGAATCCCTTAGAAGAAATGGAGTAGCCATCATAGTCAACAAAAGAGTCCGACATGTAGTATTTGAATGCAGTCTCAAAGTTGACAGAATGATCTGTGTTCGTTTCCAAGGCAAACTATTCAATATCATGGCAATCCAAATCTATGCCCCGACCAGTAATACTGAAGAAGCTGAAGTTGAACAGTTCTATGAAGACCTACAAGAGAGAGAAGGGAAGAAGGGGAAATGACTGCTAATGGGCACTGAGTTTCTTTGGAGGATGACAATGTTCTAGATTAGGTACATGTTCTAGATGATAGTACAACTTTGTGACTACACTAAAAAAACCCCACTAAATTGTACAGTTTTAAAAAATAACATAATTCCCTTTAGGAGTGCATTTTCTAGTTACCTCTTAAGATGGGTAATGTATGTCTTTTAACTTTTGCAGCCTTCCTGAATGCACATCCTTCTGGATACCTGTACAAAATGAACCTTCTTCTGGTTCCTTGTCAACGTCCCATGTTCTTCTGCAGACACAGCTTCAATGTCTTCTATCTTGGTACCTGAGCCATTAGTTATCACCCTACTAAATGCTAATAGAGGCCCAAATAGAGGAGTTGAGATTGTATCACAGGCCATTTTGTATATAACCTATTTCAGGTCATACTGTAAGGACTACAAAATACCCTAAATTTAGGAATTATGTTTTCTTCTTTCCTCCTCTTCTGCTTTCCTATATGAACCAGGAAACCAGTTGTCATGCTATGCTATGTTGCTTCAATCATGTCCGACTATTTGTGACCCTGTGGACTGTAGCTCCTTTGTTCAAGGGATTCTCCAGGTAAGAATACTGGAGTGAGTTGCCAGGTGCTCCTCCAGGGGATCTTCCTGACCCAGGAATCGAACCCGCATCTCTTTACATCTCCTGCACTGGCAGACAGATTCTTTACCACTAGCACCACCTGGGAAGCCTCCGGTTAGTTTTAATCACATGAAGTAAACCCAGAAGGCCCAAGATTGCAGTTCTAATGCCCTTTAGCTCTCTCTGCTTCACTTTCTACAAATATCTAGCTTGTGTTTAGGGCTTCTCCGGTGGCTCAGTCAGTAAAGAATCTGCCTGCAACACAGGAGACCAGGTTCGATCTCTGGTATGAGAAGATCCCCTGGAGAAGGGAATGGCAACCCCCTCCAGTATTCTTGCCTGGAAAATCCCCATGGACAAAGGAACCTACAGTCTGTGGGATGGCAAGAGTTGGACACAACTTATGACTAAACCTCCACAGCTTGTGTTTAATTTCTCTCAAGTAAGGCTTCCCCAAAATGTCTGATGTACCAGCACCCAATAAACGGGCTGACCTGAAGATGGTAAAAGCCTCATGTTTTACCTTTCTCACTGCCATTAGCATTTTACCAAAGGTATACAGGTAATATATGTTCTAAATCAGCCCTCTTCAACCCTAGATATGCATTTAAATAAATTGGAAAATGATTTTTGACTACTGATGTCTGAACTCCAGGTGCAATTAATTGGTATTAGGTAGGGCCTGAAATTGATTTTTTTTTTAAGTTCCCCTAGGCAGGACCTCTCTTATATGTATACATGTATGTATGTGTACTTTTCTAAGTTCTAGTATTAAATACATTAAAATGAAGGAAAAATAAAGCTCCCCTAGGCAACTCCAACAGGCAGCCAGAGTTGATGAAAACTGACTAAAAAAGGCTTGATTATTTTTAAAATTTAAACTTACTAATTACATTTGGGTTTCCCTGGTGGCTCAGTAGTAAAGAATCCACCTGCCAATACTCCTGGAGAAGGAAAATGGCAACCTACTCCAGTATTCTTGCCTGGAGAATCCCGTGGACAGAGGAGCCTGGTGGGCTACTGTCCATGGGGTCACAAAGAGTCAGACACAACAGCGACTAAACAACAACAATTACATTTTTTTTTACTGACATGAATGGCCACGGGTGTAAGTGTGTCCACCATCCCGAACCCCTCTCCCACCTCCCTCCCCATCCCATCCCTCAGAGTTGTCCCAGTGCACCAGCGTTAAGTACCCTGTTTCATGCATCGAACCTGGATTGGTGATCTATTTCACATATGATAATATACATGTTTCAATGCTATTCTCTCAAATCATCCCACCCTTGCCTTCTCCCACAGAGTTCAAAAGCCTGTTCTTTACATCTGTGTCTCTTTTGTTGTCTCACATATAAGGTCGTTATTACCATCTTTCTAAATTCCATATATATGTGTTAATATACTGTGTTGGTGTTTTTCTTTCTGACTTCACTCTGTATAACAGGCTTCAGTTTCATCCACCTCATTAGAACTGATTCAAATGTGTTCTTTTCAATAGCTGAGTAATATTCCATTGTGTATATGTACCACAATTTTCTTATCCATTCGTCTGCCAACGGACATCCAGGTTGCTTCCATGTCCTATCTCTTGTAAATAGTAACAGTTACATTTTTATCAAGCAATATAGATATAAAGTTTTAAAAGTCAAATGGTACTTACTACAAAGCTTTTTATAAAAGCAATTTCGGGACTTCCTTGGCAGTCCAGTGGTCAAGAATTCCCCTCTGAATGCAGCGGGTGCAGGTTTGATTCCTGGTTGGGGAGCTAAGGTCCCACATGCCTCACTGCCAAGAAGCCAAAACACAAAAAACAAAAGCAATATTGTAACAAATTCAATCAAGACTTTAAAAAAAAAAAAAGGACCTGGGCTTAAAAATTATTTTTAAAAAAGCACACTCTTGCTCTATCCCTCCCCATCCCTGATTCTCATTTCCCAGAAGCAATCACATTCAACCCTTTGAACTATTCCCTTAAATTACCTACATCTTTTATCAGTGATATTACTATACTGATATTTTTTCTTTTCAATTTTATTTATTGTGAGTTGACTTCCTACTGTGGAAGATGACAGTCTACCACTCTTCTTCTAGCATTCTGCACGCAAAAGTTTCTCTTTCATCTTCCCAGCATACTTATATCATAGCTTGGAATTAAAGCAGTATTCAGTGTTAACATATTTATGACTATGTAAATATAGTAAGATGGTAGACTTAAGCCCTAATGGATCAATAATTACCTTAAATATAAATAGTTTAAATTTATTGAATAAAAGGTTAGCAAAGTAGGTTATAAATAATTAATCAAACCATATTCTGTCTGTAAGAAAGTCACTTCAAACACAACCACATAGGTAGGTGGGAAGTAAAAGAATAGAAAAATACATACAATATATAGCCTGTTTTTCAAAAGCAGAAGTGACTATATTAATATTAAAGTAGATTCCAGAGCAAACAAAATTACTAGAAATGAAAAAGAACATTAAGTTCAGTTCATTCGCTCAGTCATGTCCAACTCTGTGACCCCATGAACTACAGCACGCCAGGCCTCCCTGTCCATCACCAACTCCCAGAGTCCACCCAAACCCTTGTCCATTGAGTTGGTGATGACATCCAACCATCTCATCCTCTGTCATCCCCTTCTCCTCTTCCCTTCAATCTTTCCCAGCATCAGGGTCTTTTAAAATGAGTCAACTCTTCGCATGAGGTGGCCAAAGTATTGGAGTTTCAGGTTCAACATCAGTCCTTCCAATAAACACCCAGGACTAATCTCCTTTAGGATGGACTGGTTGGATCTCCGTGCAGTCCAAGGGACTCTCAAGAGTCTTCTCCAACACCACAGTTCAAAAGCAGCAATTCTTCGGCGCTCAGCCTTCTTCACAGTCCAACTCGCACATCCATACATGACCACTGAATAACCATAGCCTTGACTAGACAGACCTTTCTTGACAGAGTAATGTCTCTGCTTTTTTTTTTTTTTTTGTCTCTGCTTTTTAATATGCTGTCTAGGTTGGTCATAACTTTCCTTCCAAGGAGTAAGCGTGTTTTAATTTCCTGGCTGCAGTCACCATCTGCAGTGATTTTGGAGCCCAGAAAAATAGTCTGACACTGTTTCCACTGTTTCCCCATCTATTTCCCATGAAGTGAAGGGACCAGATGCCATGAGTTTTGTTTTCTGAATGTTGAGCTTGAAGCCAACTTTTTCACTCTCCTCTTTCACTTTCATCAAGAGGATGTTTAGTTCTTTTTCGCTTTCTGCAATAAGGGTGGTGTCATCTGCATATCTGAGGTTATTGATATTTCTCCCGGCAATCTTGATTCCAGCTTGTGCATCTTCCAGTCCAGCGTTTCTCATGATGTACTCTGCATATAAGTTAAATAAGCAGGGTGACAATATACAGCCTTGACGTACTCCTTTTCCTGTTTGGAACCAGTCTGTTGTTCCATGTCCAGTTCTAACTGTTGCTTCCTGACCTGCATACAGAATTCTCAAGGGGCAGGTCAGGTGGTCTGGTATTCCCATCTCTTTCAGAATTTTCCACAGTTTATTGTGATCCACACTGTCAAAGGCTTTGGCATAGTCAATAAAGCAGAAATAGATGTTTTTCTGGAACTCTCTTGCTTTTTGTATGATCCAGCAGATGTTGGCAATTTGATCTCTGGTTCCTCTGCCTTTTCTAAATCCAGCTTGAACATCTGGAAGTTCACAGTTCATGTATTGTTGAAGCCTGGCTTGGAGAATTTTGAGCATTACTTTGCTAGCGTGTGAGATGAGTGCAATTGTGTGGTAGTTTGAGCATTCTTTGGCATTGCCTTTCTTGGGGATTGGAATGACAACTGACCTTTTCCAGTCCTGTGGCCACTACTGAGTTTTCCAAATTTGCTGGCATATTGAGTGTAGCACTTTCACAGCATCATCTTTCAGGATTTGAAACAGCTCCACTGGAATTCCATCACCTCCACTAGCTTTGTTTGTAGTGATGCTTTCTAAGGCCCACTTGACTTCACATTCCAGGATGTCTGGCTCTAGGTGAGTGATCACATCATCGTGATTGTCTGGGTCATGAAGATCTTTTCTGTACAGTACTTCTGTGTATTCTTGCCATCTCTTCTTAATATATTTTGCCTCTGTTAGGTCCATGTCATTTCTGTCCTTTATCGAGCCCATCTTTGCATGAAATGTTCCCTTGGCATCTCTAATTTTCTTGAAGAGATCTCTAGTCTTTTCCATTTTATTGTTTTCCTCTATTTCTTTGCACTGATCACTGAGGAAGGCTTTCTTATCTCTCCTTGCTATTCTTTGGAACTCTGCATTCAAATGGGTATATCTTTCCTTTTCTCCTTTGCTTTTCGCTTCCCTTCTTTTCACACTTATTTGTAAGGCCTCCCCAGACAGCCATTTTGCTTTTTTGCATTTCTTTTTCTTGGGGATGGTCTTGCTCCCTGTCTCTGGTACAGTGTCATGAACCTCCGTCCATAGTTTATCAGGCACTCTATCTATCAGATCTAGTCCCTTAAATCTATTTCTCACGTCCACTGTATAATCATAAGGGATTTGATTTAGGTCATACCTGAATGGTCTAGTGGTTTTCCTTACTTTCTTCAATTTAAATCTGAATTTGGCAATAAGGAGTTCATGATCTGAGTCACAGTCAGCTCCTGGTCTTGTTTTTGCTGACTATATTGAGCTTCTCCATCTTTGGCTGCAAAGAATATAATCAATCTGATTTTGGTGTTGGCCATCTGGTGATATCCATGTGTAGAGTCTTCTCTTGTGTTGTTGGAAGAGCGTGTTTGCTATGACCAGTGCGTTCTCTTGTCAGAACTCTATTAGCCATTGCCCTGCTTCATTCCATACTCCAAGGCCAAATTTGCTTGTTACTCCAGATGTTTCTTGACTTCCTACTTTTGCATTCCATTCCCCTATAATGAAAAGGATATCTTTTTTGGGTGTTAGTTCTAGAAGGTCTTGTAGATCTTCATAGAACTGTTCAACTTCAGCTTCTTCAGCATTGCTGGTCGGGGCATAGACTTATATAGCTGTGATATTGAATGCTTTGCGTTGGAAATGAACAAAGATCATTCTGTCCGTTTTGAAATTGCATCCAAGTAGTGTATGTCGGACTCTTTTGTTGACTATGATGGCTACTCCATTTCTTCTAAGGGATTCCTGCCCACAGTAGTAGATATAATGGTCATCTGAGTTAAATTCACCCGTTCCAGTCCATCTTAGTTCACTGATTCCTAGAATGTCGATGTTCACTCTTGCTATCTCCTGTTTGACCACTTCCAATTTGCCTTGATTCTTGGACCTAATATTCCAGGTTCCTATGCAATATTGCTCTTTACAGCATTGAACCTTGCTTCTATCACCAGTTCCATCCACAACTGGATGTTGTTTTTGCTTTGGCTCCATCCCTTCATTCTTTCTGGAGTTATTTCTCCACTGATCTCCAGTAGCATATAGCGCACCTACCGACCTGGGGAGTTCATCTTTCAGTGTCCTATCATTTTGCCTTTTCATATTGTTCATGGGGTTCTCAAGGCAAGAATACTGAAGTGGTTTGCCATTCCCTTCTCCAGTGGACCATTACATAATAATAAAAGGATCAGTTCACCAAGAAGAGACATTCAGGCAGAAGAAGCATATGTAGTCAACACTAATTCACGATTAAAAAAAAAAAAACTCTCAGAAAACTAGAAATAGAGGGAAATTTCCTCAACTTGATAAAGAGTATTTACAAAAATTTACAGTTAATATCATACTTAATTGTGAAAGACCAAATCTATTTGCTCAGTCGTGTCCAACTCTTTGCAACCCCATGGACTGTAGCCTGCCAGGCTCCTCTGTCCATGGAAATTTCCAGGCAAGAATACTGGAGCGGGTTGCCATTTTCTTCTCCAGGAGATCTTCCTGACCCAGGGATTGAACCCACATCTCATGCATCTCCTGTATTGGCAGGCGAGTTCTTTACCAGCTGAGCCAACAAGGAAGCCCCACATAGCTACAGTAACCTAGGTAATTATTGTCTTAGCAGAGAGATGGACATAGATTAATGAAGCAGAATTAAAAACTCATGCAGACTCACACAAATACACCCAACTGATTTTTGCCAAAGATGTAAAGGCAATCCAACAGAGGAAGGATAGCCTTTTTAACAAATTGTGCTGGAACAATTGGATATTCATAAGCAAAAATATGAACCTTGGAACTTCCCTGGTGGTCCAATGGCTAAGACTCTGTGCTTCCACTGCAGGGGGTTCAGGTTCTATCCCCAATCAGGAAACTAAGATCTCATGTGCCACGTTGCCAAGAAATAAATAATAAACCTTGACCCAAACTTCAGACCTTACAAAAATTGACTCAAAATGGATCTTGGAGTTAATGTAAAACTCTAAAACTTTTAGAAACAAAATATAGGAAAAAATCTTTGGGACCTCAGAGGACAAGGTGAAAAGTTCTTAGACTTGACACTAAAAGCACAATCCTTTAAAAAATGATGAATTGGACTTTATTAAAATTAAGCACATTTGTTTCTTGAAAGACCCTGTTGAGAAGATGAAATGACAAATTACAGACAGAGAAAATATTTGCCAACCACATACCCAGTAAAGGCCTTATATCTAGAATATATAAAGAATTCTCAGAACTCAACAATTAAAAAAAGCAAACAATCCAACTAGAAACTGGGCAAAAGACATGACCATTCTTTTCACCAAAGTGGAGATATGGATGGCAAATAAGTATCTGAAAAGATACTCAACATCACTAGCCTTTAAGAAAATGTAAATTAAGATCACAATGAGATCTCAGTAGGCACCTATTTTTAAAAAATAGTGATAAATATCAAATTCTGGTGAGAACACAGAGAAATTGGATCTCTGTATGTTGCTGGTGGGAATACAAAATGGTGCAGCCAGGCTGGAGAAGAGTTGGGGGTAGAGTGGATATGTACAAAGAAGTAATATGAAAGGATTATTTTGTGGTGATGGGAATCAGTTCTGTATCTTGATTGTTGTAGTGGCTTAGAATACACATATACAAAGAGAGAGAGAGAGAGAGATGCAGGGTGGTTTTAATAGTAAAAACTGAATGTAGCCTGTAGTCTAAGAATAATGGACCAATGTCAGTTTCCTAGTTTTGATGTTATACTACAGCTATATAAGATGTCAACCACTGGGAGAAGCTGGGTGAAGGATGAATTTACTGTTTTTGCAATTTTCTCTAAGTATGTAATCATTTAAAAATAATTTTTTAATTTTAAGAAATATATCCCCCCAAAGTCTTTTTGATCTTCTAGAGTCTACTGTTAAAATGCAAATATCCCTGAGTGGGACAAATCCTTAAGCAATTGCTTTCCAGCAGGTCAGGAAGCAACAGTTAAAACTGGACATGGAACAACAGACTGGTTCCAAACAGGAAAAGGAGTACGTCAAGGCTGTATGTTGTCACCCTGCTTACTTAACTTATATGCAGAGTACATCATGAGAAACGCCGGGCTGGAAGAAGCACAAGCTGGAATCAAGATTGCCAGGAGAAATATCAATAACCTCAGATATGCAGATGACACCACCCTATGGCAGAAAGTGAAGAGGAACTAAAGAGCTTCTTGATGAAAGTGGAAGAGGAGAGTGAAAAAGTTGGCTTCAAGCTCAACATTCAGAAAACGAAGATCATGGCATCTGGTCCCATCACTTCATGGGAAATAGATGGGGAAACAGTGGAAACAGTGTAGACTTTATTTTTGGGGGGCTCCAAAATCACTGCAGATGGTGACTGCAGCCATGAAATTAAAACACGCTTACTCCTTGGAAGGAAAGTTATGATCAACCTAGACAGCATATTAAAAAGTAGAGATATTACTTTGCCCACAAAGGTCCGTCTAGTCAAGGCCATGGTTTTCCCAGTGGTCATGTATGGATGTGAGAGTTGGACTGTGAAGAAAGCTGAGTGCCGAAGAATTGGTGCTTTTGAACTGTGGTGCTAGAGAAGACTCTTGAGAGTCCCCTGGACTGCAAGGAGATCCAACCAGTCCATCCTAAAGGAGATCAGTCCTGGGTGTTCATTGGAAGGACTGATGCTGAAGCTGAAACTCCAGTACTTGGCCACCTCATACGAAGAGTTGACTCATTGGAAAAGACCCTGATACTGGGAGCGATTGGGGGCAGGAGGAGAAGGGGATGACAGAGGATGAGATGGCTGGATGGCATCACCGACTCAATACACATGAGTTTGGGTGAACTCTGGGAGTTGGTGATGGACAGGGAGGCCTCAGTTCAGTTCAGTTCAGTCGCTCAGTCGTGTCCAACTCTTTGCGACCCCATGAATCGCAGCACACCAGGTCTCCCTGTCCATCACCAACTCCCGGAGTTCACTCAGACTCACCTCCATCGAGTCAGTGATGCCATCCAGCCATCTCATCCTCTGTTGTCCCCTTCTCCTCCTGCCCCCAATCCCTCCCAGCATCAGAGTCTTTTCCAATGAGTCAACTCTTCGCATGAGGAGGCCTGGTGTGGTGCAATTCATGGGGTTGCAGAGATTCGGACACGACTGAGCGACTGAACTGAACTGAACTGATAGCTTTATCCAGCTCAGCTTGTTAGGTTATTTCCTGCCCCGATGGCATGTTGGGTTGTATCGGGGTACTTCAGGAGACAGAAGGAGGGAGCCCCAGGAGAATGGGGAAGGACCTCACAAGGAGGGTTGCATGTGCCAACCACCACAATGTTTGTCCAACATTAGCCAGCCCTGTCTCAGTATCTCTGCCAAAGCCCATTGGCCTCATCTACGCACAGAAGCAGCAAGACAGAAGTTAGCCTGCACCTGGATGGGAGGGGAGTTGGGGAAGAATGGATACATGTACATATATGGCTGTGTCCCTTTGGTGTTCACCTGAACCTCTCACAACATTCTTAATTAGGCTATACCCCAGTACAAAATAAAAAGTTTTTTAAAAATAAAAAAAGTTATCCTGCAACTCAAAGTTTGCTTTGCTCTCACATCTGCCTTACGCTTGCTCTGTGCCTAGATTTCTCCTATGAAGAATAGGAGTCACGCCATTGTGCTGTGGTAGCTTGAAATAGATGACTAAAGAAGAATTTGGGGCTCCCCAGATGGTGCTAGTGGGAAAGAACCTGCCTGCCAGTGCAGGGAATGTAAGAGACTCAGGTTCGATCCCTGGATTGTAAAGATCCTCTGAAGAAGGGAATGGCAACCCATTCTAGTATTCTTCCCTGGAGAATCCCATGGACAGAGGAGCCTGGTGGGCTACAGTCCATGGGGTCTCAAGGAGTCAGACACAACTGACTCCTTGCAAGCAACTTAGCATAGCACAGCACAGGAAAGAATTTTAAAGTACCATAATTGTAGTGATGCCAAAAGGATATTTTCTCACTGTGTGTGTCCCCCTGTCCTAACCTTTCCAGGTTCAGTTCCTAGGAGACTCCAATTTTAGCAAGTACTTTGCATAGTTACTAACACTTGAATTGCAACTGTTGTTGTTCAGTTGCAGTCATGTTCGACTCTTTAAGATCCCATGGACTGCAGTACACCAGGCTTTCCTGTCCTTTACTATCTCCCAGAGTTTGCTCAAGTTCATGTCCATTGGGTTGGTGATGCCATCCAACCATCTCATTCTCTGCTGCCCTCTTCTTTTGCCCTCAATCTTTCCCAGCATCAGGGCCTTTTCCAATGAGTTGGCTCTTCACATCAGGTGACCAAAGTCTAGGAGTTTCAGCTTCAGCATCAGTCCTTCCAATGACTATTCAGGGTTGATTTCCTAATACCTGAATTGTAACTATACCAAAACATTATATAAAATGCTTCATGCATAATATAACATTCCTTATTCACAGTTGGAGGAAGATATGATAGTTGGCATATGGAGGCTTGAAACACAGATCATTTTTATTGCCAGAATTTATTTTTGTTATACTATCCCATGGAGCCTAAAAATAAAAGTATGGTTGTAAAATTATAATAAACTAGAATTAAGAGGATAAAATACTATTTGTGAGTCCTTGTTTTGCAAATATTCATCAGTGTTTAATTTGTACAATGAATTCACAAAAACAAAAAATAAAAGTATCATAATTACAACTTGGATAATTAGAGCAGCTTGGGATTTCTGACAAGTTTAGGGTCTGAGCTTCTTTTTCAATTTTTATTGAAGTATAATTGATTTGCTATGTTGTGTGAATTTCTGCTGTACAACAAAGCAATTCAGTTATACATATATATATATATATATATATATTGTTTTTCGTGTTCTTTTTCATTATGGGTTATCAGAGGATATTGAATATCATTCCCTGTGCTATACAATCGAACCTTGTTGTTTATCCATTCCATGTATGATAACTTGCATCTGCTAATCCCAAACTCCCAATCCTTCCCTCCCCTATCACTCTCCTCCTTGGCAACCACAAGTATGTTCTCTAAGTTCATGAGTCTGTTTCTATCTCATAGATAAGTTCATTTGTGTCATATTTTAGATTGCATGTATAAGCGATATCATATGGTATTTGTCTTTCTCTTTCTGACTTACTTCAGTAAGTATGATAAATGCTTGTTGCATCCATGTCGCTGCAAATAGCATTATTTATTCTTTTTTATGGCTGAGTAATATTTCCTTGGGGTCTGAACTTCTGACAGAAAAGCATCTGAAGTGGAGACAGGATCTCCAAATTCTTCAGCACTCAACAGGCTCCTCCTATCAGTCTAGATTTTTGCTCCAAAAACACCAGGCTTTAGGAGTCACTGAAAAGCTGTCCCCTTGCCAAACAGACAGAAACACATAGGCAACATCATCCCATTTTTCTTGAGAGGTTCATGTGAATGGCCCAACATCAAGAGAGAAGAAACCACACTGTTCAGAGGAATTCTGGTTCTGACAATAGCAGGCCATTAATTTGGAGACAGAGATCACTGTTACAACTGAATGCCAGATGGGGAAATGTCAGTCTAACTGCTGACATAGTCTCAGCTGCTGGTATCTAAAACCAGGCCACACAGAGTTTGAGGAGGGAACAAGAGCTTGTCCAGGAAGATCGAGGGTGACAGGCTGAGGAAAGGAAATATGTGCTTTGTGACTAGAAAAAACTTTCTGGTGAGCAGTATTTCTTACACTCAAACTGCTCTGTGTTATGGAGCCTGGCAATGGATGGAACTAGTGCATGAAAAAGCAGAGAAGCACCTGTAAAAGCAAGAAGATCCAGAATCTAGAAAAATGGTACTGAGGAACCTATTTGCAGGATAGGAATAGAGATGCAGACACAGAGAATGGACTTATGGACACCATTGGGGAAGGAGAGAGTGGGATGAATTGAGAAAGTAGCATTGATATACATACACCACCATGTGTAAAATAGATAGCTAGTGGGAAGCTGCTATATAACACAGGGAGCTCAGCCTGATGCTCTGTGATGACCTATATGGGTGGGAAAGAGGTTCTAGAAGGAGGGGATATGTGCATACTTAACAGCTGATTCACATTGCTGTAGAGCAGAAACCAACACAACACTGTAAGGCAATTATCCTCCAATTAAAATACTTTTAAATAAATTTAAAAGAGAAAAAAAAATCAGTTCTGAGAGACCAGAGATAAATTCATGCACCTCTTGTTGTTGTTTAGTCACTCAGTCCTGTCCAATTATTTGCAGCCCCATGGACTGCAGCAAACCAGGCTTCCCTGTCCTTCACTATCTCCTGGAGTTTGCTCCAACTTATGTCCATTGAGTCAGTGATGCCATCCAACCATCTCATCCTCTGTCATCCCCTTCTCCTATTGCCCTCCATCTTTCCCGGTGTCAGGGTCTTTTCCATTGAGTCGGCTTTTCCCATGAGGTGGCTAAAGTATTGGCACTTCACCTTCAGCATCAGTCCTTCCAATGAATATTCAGGGTTGATTTCCTTTAGGATTGACTGGTTTGATCTTATTGCTGTCCAAGGGACTCTCAAGAGTCTCCTCCAACGCCACAGCTCAAAAGCACCAGTTCTTCGGGCTCAGCCTTCTTTATGGTCCAACTCTCACATCCATACATGACTACTGGAAAAACCATAGCTTTGACTATATGGACTTTTGTTGGTAAAGTAATATCTCTGCTTTTCAATAAGCTGTCTAGTTTTGTCATAGCTCTTCTTCCAAGGAGCAAGCGTCTTTTAATTTCACGGCTGCAGTCACAGTTACCATTGATTTTGGAGCCCAAGAAAATAAAGTCTTCCACTGTTTCCATTTTTCCCCCATCCGTTTGCCATGAAGTGATGGGACTAGATGCCATGATCATAGTTTTTTGAATGTTGCATTTTAAGCCAGCTTTTTCACTCTCCTCTTTCACCTTCATCAAGAGGCTCATTAGTTCCTCTTTGCTTTCCTTCATTAGGGTGGTATCATCTGCATATCCAAGTTGTTGCTATTTCTCCCAGAAATCTTCAGTCCAGCTTCATCCAGCCTGGCATTTCACATAATGTATTCTGCATAGACGTTAAATAAGCAGGGTGACAATATACAGCTTTGTCGTACTCCTTTCCCAATTTGGAACCAGTCTGTTGTTCCACATCTGGTTCTAACTGTTGCTTCTTGACCTGAATACAGGTTTCTCAGGAGGCAGGTAAGGTGGTCTGGTATTCCCATCTCTTTAAGAATTTTCCACAGTTTGTTGTGATCCACACAGTCAAAGGCTTTGGCATAATCAATAAAGAAGAAGTAGATGTTTTTCTGGAATTTTCTTGTTTCCTCTATGATCTAACAGTTGTTGGCAATTTGATCTCTGGTTCCTCTGCCTTTTCTAAATCCAGTTTATACATCTGGAATTTCTTGGTTCACATACTGTTGAAGCCTAGCTTGAAGGATTTTGAGTGCTTCCTTGCTAGCATGTGAAACGAGAGCAATTGTGCAGTAGTTTGAACATTCTTTATCACTGCCCTTCTTTGGGATTGGAATGCGATCCACTCCTGTGGCCACCACTGAATTTTCCAAATTTGCTGGCATATTGAGTGCAGCACTTTAACAGTATCATCTTTTAGGATTTGAAATAGCTCAGCTGGAATTCCATCACGTCCACTAGCTGTGTTTGTAGTAATACTTCCTAAGACCCACTTGACTTCACACTCCAGGATGTCTGGCTCTAGGTGAATGACTACACCATCACGATTATCTGAGTCATTAAGACCTTTTTTGTATAGTTCTTCTGTGTATTCTTGCCACTTCTTCTTAATCTCTTAATATAGCCCCTTTATTCACCTAATCTCTACAATGGACATCTGACTGTGATGTCAGCTCCAACCCTCTTTTCCCTGCTCTGATAAGAGAACTCCCTTATCCTGCAGGGAACTCATCATCCTTGCTGTTTGGTTGGAGCTGAAACCATCTGCTCCTCCTGGTCATAGGGCTGGGGCCTCCTATGTCCTAAGCAGGCCAGCATCCACCTTCCTCTGAGACATAGTGCTTGGATGAAGCGAGGGCAAAAGAGGAGCAAGACCATGGATACTGAACTAGTTATGGAAGCCAAAACTTGGCCCTGTGGGTAATCAGATTAGGGAAAGATGTTAGGATATACTAGAAAGAGACAAACACGGAGTTCTAATCTGAGAGCTTCCAGAGGAGAAGACATATCACCATGGCAGGTAGCCAGGCTGATGAAACAAGACACAATTTTAGTTTTGTGAAATGGACTAGAGAGACCCAGAACCAATTTAGACGCAAGCAGAGTCCAATACTAAGCCCAGAATGTTAAAGCAGGGCTCCAGAAGTTTTCACTGCAAACAGACAGTGTTTGTTACAGAGAATGAGGCAAGATTTAACCTTGAGATGGGAACTGAGGGGTCTTTTCAGGAGAAAAGACTAACAGTGACTAGAAATCCAGCTGGAAATGGCACTGCTACCATCTTGAAACCTCCTTCAGTTTATGTATGCCACTATTAGAACTGGATTTTGTTTTTAGCAAAGGGCTATTTCATTCCTTGTAAGAAAAATTCCTATTTGTATTGGGCCATCATTTAAATGGTTATTAGCCATTTATACCTTAGTATAAATTTGTTTACATATTTCCTTCTTGAGAGCAGGTTTTGACAGAAGTTGGAAGAAATTATTCATATAGCATGAGAGGCTAAGGGCTAGGCACTGTGCTATGCCCCAGAGGTAAAAAGATTAAACAAAGCACATGTGCTTCATCCCTGAAGAATTTGCAACCTTCTAGATTCAAGATGGAAAGGAAGCCACTAAAAGGAAAAAGATGTGCAACAGGGAACCTGGATAGATTATAGAGAAATATTTTCTTATTTTCTAGTGTTTCCAAATGACTCATTTCTCCATGGAAATGTCCTCACTTCTTTCCTTAGCCATTAGCCTTAACTCTTCAAATAACATCAGGGCTTCTCGACCCATGTTTGCAGTCAGAAATAGAGATGCTAGGAAGATCATTTTGTCCAAGGAAAATGGTCTCACAAGGAAAACCAAGAATAGAGAGATAAAGCAACTGGAAGAAAACATGATGGGAGTTCATGACAAAAGTTCATGGGTTCCTCCAAACTTCTCAACAAAACCTTTTCACTCTACCACAGCATATCCTAACAATAGGCAGGGGATGGGGCTACAATAACTGAGAAACCCCAGGGCACTTGTTCTTCAGTGTGCACAACATGAAATTCAAACCTATCTGTCTGGCTCTCAAAGCCTTCCATTCTCTTTGGTCTTTGTAACTGTACTACTTGATCTTGCATTGCTCATCTACTTCAATTATTTAACTCATGATTCCCAGGATAGAATCTGTACTTTCCTATTTCCATGCCCTTGCTCATGCCATCCTCTCTACTAGATATCCCATTGGCACCATCTCTATATAAAGTATTTCTATCAATTCTGTAGCACTGACTCATTTACTATTTCATCCCCAATTTCACCCTCCAGAAAAGATCACTAGCTATTTTTGTGCTTCTACCATTCCAATGGTTTTTATCACATACCACCTTCTCAGATGGGTGTTTTGTAACTGTCTTATCTATCCTAATGAAAGACAGGGACTCTAATGTGTATTAGACAACTCTTCCAGCACTCCTAACACAGTACATTCTGAACATCATAGTATCTGATGAGGGACTAACCTGTTGGTTCAGTGGCTAAGACTCCATCTCCCAGTACAGGGGGCTTGGATTTGATCCCTGGTCAGGGAACGAGTCCCACATGCCGTAACTAAGACCTACCACAGTTAAACAACATTTTTTAAAAATCTGATGAATGAATTAATTTGAATTCATGTCATTGGCAGAAAGGTGAAGACCAAATCAAAGCAATTCCAAAGCTTAGCCTGGCAGAGGTGGGCAAATAGGCCAGAGAAGGAGAAACTGGAAGAAGGCTGCAAAGGAGCCAAATAAGTAACCTGTAAGTATCATGGAGTGAGGAGACAAAAGTAGAGATCCAGACAGTAGAACTGAACCTGAATAGGAAAGAACAAACTAGAAAGGCATTTCAAGCCAAGGTGTGGGGCATGTAGGAGATGAAGGATAGGGTTTCATCTTGGGTGATTAAACATGGAGGTATGCTGGACATAATAAGCAGAGAACAATTGCCAAACTGTCTGTGCCTTTTTTCCTTCTTGATTCAAAGTCTAAACTTTGTTGATAATCACTCATTTTTTTAAAAAAAATTTGTTGAAAGGTCTTTGAAACCTTTAAGGCACAGATATGGAAGCTATGTTCCTGGTAACTCTGCCCGCTATGTCCTCTCTTCCCATCTATGCTCTGTGTAGACATCTCTAGGCCACTGGGCTGTCAAGTGTCAGTACAGGCAGGGTTCTGGAACTCCACATAACCTCACTTGGTACTGAATTTTTATTTATCTTCCATTTTGGGGTTTCCCATAAAATGTTTCTTGAAAAGAAGATCTGCTATTTAAAAAGTGTTTCATAATACCCAGAAATTCCATTCCTTTTACAAGGAAATGAAAATATATGTCCATGTCTTGTATGTGAATGTTCATAGCAGCACTGTCAATAATAGCCAAAGAGTAGATGCAAGCCCAATGTCCATCAACAGATGAATAGATAAACAAAATGTAATCTATCCATACAATGGAATATTATTCAGCCTTAAAAAGTAATGAACTACTGAGAATTCCCTGGACTGGGAGTCCAGTGATTAGGACTCAGCACTTTCACTGCAGTAGCCCAGGTTCAATCACTGGTCAGGGAACTAAGATCCTGCAAGGTGCATGGCAAGGTGAAAAAAAGGTGGGGCAGGGGGGAATGAAAAACTGGTCCCTGTTAAAAATGAGTGAACTTTGAAAACATTATGCTACATGAGAGAATTCAGTCACAAAAGGCGCATATTGTAAAATTCCATTCACATAAAATGTCCAGAATAGGCAAATCCACAGAAATAGTTGATCAGTTACCTTGGTGCAGTGGAGATGGTGAGGTGGGGGGTGGGAACAGAGACTGACTTCTAACAGACATAAAGTTTCTTTGGGGGAAGACAAAATTGTTCTAAACTTGGATTGTGATGATGTTTGGTTGACCTTATAAATATATTTTAAAAACCACTTTTAAAGATGAATTGTAGAGGATTGGTTCAAGATGGCAGAGTAGAAGAACATGTGCTCATCTCCTCCTGTGAGAGCACTGAAATCACAACTAGCTGTTGCACAACCATTGACAGGAGGACACTGGAACCCACCAAAATCAGATCTGCATCCTGTCCTGATTTGCTAAGTAAGGTTGTGCAAATGATCAAATTGGTACTCAAGGAGGAAGAATGAGAAAAAGTGTCCTCTCTCCTCCAAACTACAGGACAAATTATAATAAGTAACAAGAATAAAAGAATTCTGTTTCCTAGGGAAAAAAGATACCCCATGTCTAACGATAAAGGAGAAGCCACAGTGAGATGGTAGAAGGGGCACAATCATGATAAAATCAAATCTCATACCCACCAGGTAGATGACCCAAAAACTGGAGAACAATAATACCAGAGAAGTTATCCTACTATTGTGAAGGTTCTGAAACTCACATCAGGCTTCCCAGCCTGGGGATCCAGCAAACAGTAGGAATTCCCAGGGAATCTGACTTTGAAAACCAATGGAATTTGACTGCAGGACTTCCACAGGACTGGGGAAAACAGACTCCTCTCTTGAAGGGCACAAACAAAATCTTGTGTGCACCAGGACCCAGGGGAAAGGCAGAGTGACCCCGCAGGAGACTGAACCAGACCTGCTAGTGTGGGAGGGTCTCCTGCAGAGGTGTGTGTTCACAGTGGCTCATCGCAGGGGTGGTGGCACTGTCAGCAGCAGTCCTGGGAGTTGCCCTTTGGTGTGTGCCCTCTTGAAGGTCACCATTAGCCCTACCATAGAGCCTGTAGATTCCAGGGCTGGGTCACCTTGGGCCAAACAACTAACAGGAGGGAAGCACAGCTCCACCCATTAGCAGACAATTGGATTAAAGTTTTACTGAGCACAGCTCTGCCCACCAGAGCAAGACCCAGTTTTTCCCATCACCAGCCCCTCCCATCAGGAAGCTTACACAGCCTCTTAGCCTCATCCACCAGAGGGCAGACAGAAGAAGCAAGGACAACTATAGTCCTGCAACCTCCAGAACAAAAATCACAATCACAGAAAGTTAATTAGTATGAAAATGCAAAGGGTCACGTCTCAGATGAAGGCAAAAGATAAAACCCTAGAAAAACAACTAAATGAAATGGAGATAGACAACCTTCCAGAAAAAGGATTCAAGATAATGATAGTGAAGGTGATCCAGAATTTTGGAAAAAGAATGGAGAAGATGCAAGAAATGTTTACCAAAGACCTAGAAGAATTAAAGAACAAAAAGAGATGAACAAAACACTAGAAGGAATCAATAGCAGAATAACTGAGGCAGAGGAATGGGTAAGTGACCAGGAAGACAAAATGGTGGAAATCATTGCCACAAAACAGAATATAGAAAAAAGAATGAAAAAAAAATGAAGACAACCTAAGAGACCTCTGGGACAACATTAAATGCACCAACATTCACATTATAGGGGTCCCAGAAGGAGAAGAAAGGACCTGAGAAAATATTTGATGAGATAATAGCTGTAAACTTCCCTAACATGGGAAAGGAAATAGTAAACCAAGTCCCAGGCGGGATAAACCCAAGGAGGAACATACTGAGACACATAGTAATCAAACTGACAAAAATTAAATACAAAGATAAAATATTAAAAGCAAAAAAGGAAAAATGATAAATAACATATGAGGAAACTTCCATAAAGATATCAGGTGACTTCTCAACAGAAACACTTCAAGAAGGGATTGGCACCATATGTTTAAAGTGATGAAAAGGAAGAACCTACAACCAAGAATACTCTGCCCAGTAAGACTCTTGTTCAGATTTAATGGAGATATCAAAAGCTTTACAAGCAAGCAAAAGTTAAGAGAATTCAGCACCACCAAACCAGCTTTACAAAAAATGCTAAAGGAAATTCTCTAGGCAAGAAATACAAGAGAAGGAAAAGAACCCAAAACAATTAAGAAATGATAAGACCATACATATTGATAAATATCTTAAATGTAAATGAATTAAATGCACCAACTAAAAGACATAGACTGGCTGGGTGGATACAAAAACAAGACCCATATATATGCTGTCTACAAGAGACCCGCTTCAGACCTACAGACACTTACAGACTGAAAGTAAAGGAACAGGAAAAGGTATTCTGCACAAATTGAAATCAAAAGAAAGCTGGAGTAGCCATACTCATATCAGACAAAATAGACTTTAAAACAAAGACTGTTACAAGAGGCAAAGAAGGATGCTACATAATGATCAAGGGTTCAGTCCAAGAAGATATAACAATTATAAATATATATGCACATATATATGTACCCAACACCCTCAATACATAAGGCAACTACTAACAGCCATAAAGGGAGAAATCAACAGTAACACAATAAGAGTGGGGTACTTTAACACCCCCACTTTCACCAGTGGACAGATCATCTAGACAAAAAATTAATAAGGAAATGCAGGCCTTAAATGACACTTTAGATCAGATAGTCTTGACTGATTTATAGAGTATTCCATCCAAAAGCAGCAGACTACACATTCTTCTCAACTGCATATGGAACATTCTCCAGGATTGACCATATGCTGAGCCACAAGGTGAGCCTTGGCAAATTTAAGAAAATTGAAATCATATCAAGCATCTTGTCTGATCACAATGTTATGAGATTAGAAAGAAACTACAAAAAATACAAACTCATGGGGACAAAGCAATATGCTACTAAACAACCAACTGATCACTGAAGAAATCAAAAAGAAAATCAAAAACTACCTAGAGACAAATGAAAATGAAAGTACAATGGTCTAAAACCTATGGGATGCAGCAAAAGCAGTTCCCAGAAGCTTATAGGATTACTGTCTTACCTCAAGAAACAAGAAAAATCTCAAATAAAAAGCCTAACCTTATGCCTAAAACAACTAGAGAAGTAAGAACAAACAAAACCTAAAGTTAGTAGAAGGAAAGAAATCAGAAAGACCAGAGCAGAAGTAAAATAGAGACAAAGAACACAATTGCAAAGATCAATGAAACTAAAGCTGGTTATTTAAAAAGATTTTTTTTTAATTGACAAACTTTTAGTTAGACTCATCAAGACAAAGAAAAGGGAGAGGACTACTCAAACCAATAAAATTAGAAATGAGAAAGGAGAAGTTATGACTAACTCCACAGAAATACAAAGGATCACAAGAGACTACTATGAGCAACTGTGCCAATAAAATGGACAACCTGGAGGAAATGGACAAATTCTTAGAAAGGTACAGTCTCCCAAGACTGAACCAGGAATGAATAGAAAATATGAACAAACACATCATAAGCACTGAAATTGAAACTGAGATTTTAAAAAACTCCCAGTAAACAAAAGTCTAGGACCTGATGACTTCACAGGAAAATTCTATCAAACACTTAGATATACAAGAGTTAACACCTAAATGAATCACCTTTCTGTGCACCTGAAACACTGTAAGTCAACTATACTTCAATAAAATATATATATTGAGGAAAAAAATACTTAACATTTATTCTTCTGAAACTGTTCCCAAAAAATTGCAGAGGAAATAAAACTTCCAAACACATTCTATGAGGCCACCATCACCCTGATACCAAAACCAGACAAAGATACCATCAAAAAAAGAAATTTACAGGGCAGTATCACTGATGAACATGAATGCAAAAATCCTCAACAAAATACTAGCAATCTGAACCCAACAATACATTAAAAAGATCATACACCATGATCAAGTGGGATTCACCCCAGAGATGCAAGAATTTTTCAATATCCACAAATCAATCAATGTGATACACCACATTGACCAATTGAAGAATAAAAACTATATGATCATCTCAATAGATGCAAGAAAAGCTTTTGACAAAATTCAGCACCCATTTATGATAAAAACTTTCCAGAAAGTAGGCATAAAAAAACATACCTCAACATAATAAAGCCTATACATGACAAATCTACAGCTAAAATCATACTCAGTGGTGAAAAGCTAAAAGCATTTCCTCTAAGATCAGGAACAAGACAAGTATGTCCACTCTCGCCATTTTTATTCAACATAGGTTTGGAAGTCCTAGCTATAGCAGTCAACAAAGAAAAAGAAGTAAAGGGAGTTCAAATTGGAAAAGAAGTTAAATTGTCACTGTTGCAGATGGCATGATACCATACATAGAAGGTCCTAAAGATAATACCAGAAAACTACTATAATTCATCAGTGAACTTGGTAAAGTTTCAGGTTACAAAATTAATAGTCAGAAATCTGTTGCATTTCTATACATTAACAATGAAAGATCAGAAAGAAATTCAAGAAATAATTCCATTTGCCATCACATCAAAAAGAATAAAATACCTAGAAATAAACGACCTAAGGAGACAAAAGACCTGTACTTCAAAAACTATAAGATGCTGATGAAAGAAACCAAAGAAAACACGAATGGAACTACATACCATGTTTGTGGATTGGAAGAATCAATATTGTTAAAATGACTATACTACCCAAGACAATCTACAGATTCAATCCAATCCCTATCAAATTACCAATGGCATTTTTCCCAGAACCAAAACAACAAAATCTTAACATTTCTATGGAGACACAAAAGACCCCAAGTAGCCAAAGAAATCTTGAGAAAGAAAAATGAAGCTGGAGAAATCAGGCTCCCTGACTTCAGATTATACTATAAAGCTACAGTCATTAAAACAGTATGGTACTGGCACAAAAATAGAAATATGAATCAATGGAACAGGATAGAAAACCCAGGAATAAACCTACGCACCTATGGTCAATTAATCTATGGCCATATGCAAGGAGGCAAGACTACACAATGTTGCAAAGACAGTCTCTTCAACAAATGGTGTTGGGAAAACTGGACAACTACAATGTAAAAAATGAAATTAGATCATTCTTTCTTTAACACCACACACAAAAATTAGCTCAAAATGGATTAAATACCTTAATGTGAGACCAGACATTATAAAACTCCTAGAGACAGAACACTCTCTGCCATGAATCACAGCAGTATCTTCTTCAATCTGTCTCCCAGAATAATGGAAATAAAAACGAAAATAAATGGTATCTACTTAAACTCAAAAGCCTTTGCACAGCAAAGGAAATTATGAACAAAACAAAAAGACAACCCACAAATTGGAAAATATCTGCAAATGATGTGACCAACAAAGGATTAGTCTCCAAAATATACGAACAGATCATGTTGCTTAACAGCTTCAAAACAAACAAACCACTCAAAAAATGGGCAGAAGACCTAAAAAGACGTCTCTCCAAAGACAAACAGATGGCCAAGATGTTCAACATCACTAATTATTAGAGAAATGCAAATCAAAACTACAATGAGATATCACCACACCAGCCAAAATGGCTATCATCAAAAAATCCACCAACAATAAATGCTGGAGCAGGTATGGAGAGAAGGGGACCCTTCTACACTGTTGGTGAGAACGTATATTGGTACAGCCACTATGGAGAACAGTATGGAGGTTCCTTAGAAAACTAAAAATAGAGCTACCATATGTCCCTTCAATCCCATTCCTGGGCATATATCTGGAGAAAAGCATGATCCCAAAGGATACATGCACCTCAGTGTTCATTGCAGCATTGTTTACAATAGCCAAGACATGGAAACAACCTAAGTGCAACAGAGGAATGGGTAAAGATATGGTACATATATTTGTTGTTGTTACTGTTTAGTCACCAAGTTGTCCGACTCTGATTCAGCCTTTAAAAAGAATGAAATAATGTCCTTTGAGGTAACATGGATGGACCTAGAGACTGTCATACTGAGTGAAGTCAGAGAAGGAGAAATACCGTATTACATCCCTCATATGTGGAATCTAAAAAGAAATTATATAAATGAACCTACAAAATAGAAAAGACTCATAGACTTCAAGAATGAACTTATGGTTGCCGGGATGAAGTATGGGGGAAGGGATAGTTAGGGAGTTTGGGATGGACATATAAGCACTGTTATATTTAAATAGATAACCAACAAGTACCTGCTGTGTAGCACAGGGAACTCTACTTAATGTTTTGTGGCAGCCTGGATGGGACGGGAGTTTGGGGGAGAATAGATATCTGTATATGTATGGCTGAGTCCCTTTGCTGTTCACCTGAAACTATCACAACATTGTTTGCTAATCGACTATACCCCAAAACAAAATAAAAAGGTTTTTTTAAAGATATATAGAGTGGTTTTTTTTTATTTAAAAAATTTAGAACCTTTTACTCTAGGGCAGTGGGCAGCAAGGAGATGATTTTGCCCCCCAGGAGACACTTGGCAATATCTAGAGAAAAATTTTAATTGTCACAAGCAGGGAGGGCCTCTGGCATCTAGTAGATAGAGGCCAGTGATGCTGCTAAATATCCTACAATGCACAGAACAGCCCCCACAACAAAGAATTATCTGGTCCAAAATGTCAGTAGACCTGAAGCTGAGAGACTCTGATCTAGGGTATAAGGGCTTTAAAAATAAAGATGATTGTCCCTAATACTCTCATCAGAGTTTGTTGTTGTTGCTCTTTTATGATATTTGCACCTGCACCGCCTATACGCCCATCAGATTCTGGAGTTGTTTCGCATCTTTTGTAACTAACCTCTCATGCTAAAGTGGGCACTGAGATGCATAAATTCCTGTGTTTATAGCAGTGATCAGCTCCTCTGTTTTCACAATGGTTAGAAAATACTTTAAGATTACAGTCAGAGATACTGAAAATATTTATGCAACAATTTTTTAAGATAGCTATGGCTCTACAAAATGGGCAGGGGCTATCTTAGCATTCTAAATAAAGCATTATATTATAGAAAGTAAAGGAGAAGGCAGTGGCAACCTACTCCAGTACTCTTGCCTGGAAAATCCCATGGATGGAGGAACCTGGGTGGCTGCAGTCCATGGTGTCGCACAGAGTCGGACACGACTAAAGTGACTTAGCAGCAGCAGCATAGAAAGTAAAGAAACATCCATATTTTATAATCTATAAAATGCAAATTTATGCTTAAAAAAGAGACCTTACATGAAGTGCGTACACAAGCCAGTAAGTTTACTTATCAGTATACAGTTAACCCTTGGACAATGTGGAGGATTAGAGGCTCTGACCACCCCAAGCATAGTTGAAAATCTGCATATAACTTTAACTCCACTCTCCCCTACACTCTCAGTTCCAGCAGTACTGTAGTGTATAGTTATTTGTCCCCCAAAATTGCATACATGTAATGGACCGAGGCAGTTCTAACTCCTGTTGTTCAAGGATCAGTGGACTATTTATACAAAAGATGTATTGTGAAGCTAGGTAATCTGGTGAGACTATATAGACCAGCTCCAAAAGAAGGCAAATGGGTGTGTGCTCAGTTGTGTCAGGCTCTTTGTGACCCCATGGTCTGTAGCCCACCAGGCTCCTCTGTCCATGAGATTTCCCAGGCAAGAATACTGGAGTGAGTTGCCATTTCCTACTCCAGGGGATCTTCCCCACCCAGGAATCAAACCTGCATCCCCTGCATCACAGGTGGATTCTTTACCGCTGAGCTATGGGGGCAGCCCTTATGAAGGCAAATGCCTGTGGAAAAATTTTGCGACAGGCAAGTTGAACTTCATGGAGATAAACTCTGTACAGGGGCAACTCTATAACACTGAGAAACCAGAAATGCCTGTCTTCATTTGTCAGAGCCTCCCTTGCCTGCTTTAATGGTTTCCCTAGGAACAGCTCTCACATGTTAGAAGCCTTATTCTTTCTACCTTAGCCCCATCACACTTCTAACAAAATCAATTCCAAGAAAAAAATTCTGACAAAGTCTTCACCTGGAAGTGTACATCCTATTGTGAACATGAGCTGGGGGGGTGCACACTTCTGTGGGATTTGTCAGCAAGAGCAATATTTGACCAGCAATCTGCAACACTGTAGGTCTTGTTCTACTTCATATAAGCAGAATCATGCAGTATTTGTCTTTTTGTGACTGCTTTATTTCACTTAGTTTACTGTCCTCGAGCTTTATTCATGTTGTATTGGTAGCATGTGTCAGGATTTCCAGGATCTGTATTTTCTTTAAGGTATAAGTCTCCACTGAGGATGTCACAGACTTGCTCCAGAACACTTGGAGTCTGAATTGGGATTCTCCCACTGGGGCTTGCTATAAACTCTCCACCATCTTTTCCCATCACTGGATATTTGCAACATCCTAATGTCACTCATCTCACTCATTCTAGTATCACTCATCCAAATGTCACTCATCTCACATGCTAGTAGAGTAATGCTCAAAATTCTCCAAGCCAGGCTTCAACAATATGTGAACCATGAACTTCCAGATGTTCAAGCTGGTTTTAGAAAAGGCAGAGGAACCAGAGATCAAATTGCCAACATCTGCTGGATCATACAAAAAGCAAGAGAGTTCCAGAAAAACATCTATTTCTACTTTATTGACTATGCCAAAGCCTTTGACTGCATGGATCACAATAAACTGTTGAAAATTCTGAAAGAGATGGGAATACCAGACCACCCTACCTGCCTCTTGAGAATTCTGTATGCAGGTCAGGAAGCAACAGTTAGAACTGGATATGGAACAACAGACTGGTTCCAAATAGGAAAAGGAGTACATCAAGGCTGTATATTGTCACCCTGCTTATTTAACTTATATGCAGAGTACATCATAAGAAATACTGGGTGGGATGAAGCACAGGCTGGAATCAAGATTGCCGGGAGAAATATCAATAACCTCAGATATACAGATGACACCACCCTTATGGCAGAAAGTGAAGAGGAACTAAAAAGCCTCTTGATGAAAGTGAAAGTGGAGAGTGAGAAAGTTGGCTTAAAGCTCAGCATTCAGAAAACTATGATCATGGCATCCGGTCCCATTACTTCATGGCAAATAGATGGGAAAACATCTGTGGCTGACTTTATTTGGGGGGCCTCCAAAATCACTGCAGATGGTAACTGCACCCATGAAATTAAAAGACATTCCTTGGAAGGAAAGTTATGACCAACCTAGACAGCATATTAAAAAGCAGAGACATTACTTTGTCCACAAAGGTTCATCTAGTCAAGGCTATGGTTTTTGCAGTGGTCATGTATGGATGTGAGAGTTGGACTATAAAGAAAGCTGAGCACCAAAGAATTGATGCTTTTGAACTGTGGTGTTGAAGAAGACTCTTTTTTTTAATTTTTATTTTTACTTTATTTTGCTTTACAATACTGTATTGGTTTTGCCATACATTGACATGAATCCACCACGAGTGTACATGAGTTCTCAATCCTGAGCCCCCCTCCCACCTCCCACCCCATATCATCTCTCTGGATCTTCCCCGTGCACCAGCCCCAAGCATCCTGTATCCTGTATTGAACATAGACTGGCAATTAGTTTCTTACATGATAGTATACATGTTTCACTGCCATTCTCCCAAATCATCCCACCCTTGGAGAAGACTCTTGAGAGTCCCTTGGACTGCAAGGAAATCCAACCAGTCCATCCTAAAGGAGATCAGTCCTGAGTGTTCATTGGAAGGACTGATGTTGAAGCTGAAACTCCAATACTTTGGCCATCTATTGCAAAGAGCTGACTCATTGGAAAAGACCTTGATGCTGGGAAAAATCGACAGCAGGAGGAGAAAGGGGCAACAGAGGATGAGATGCTTGGATGGCATCACGGACTTGATGGACATGAGTTTGAGCAAGCTCCAGGAGTTGGTGAGGGACAGGGAAGCCTGGTGTGCTGCAGTCCATAGGGTTGCAAAGAGTCGGACACAACTGAGTGACTGAACTGACTGACAATGAGGATCACCATTTCTACATCCTTTAGATGCTTAGAGGTGGCACTCATCTCAGCTATACCCCCAGGATGTAATATTTCTTCGGATTTAGTATCTTTGATTAGTGAAGGGAAGTGTTATGAGTTGACCTAAGTCCACTTAAAGTTCATATGTTGAAGTCCAAACCCTCAATACCTCAGAATGTGACCATATCTAGAAATAGGGTTGGTGCAGATGTAATTGGGTAAGATGATGTCATACTGGAGCAAGCTGGGCCCCTAATATAATATAATCGGTGCCCTTATGAAAGGGGAAATTTGGAGATACACACACAAAGGGAAAATGAGATGTAAAGATAAAAGCAGAGATTAGGATGATGCTGCAGAAGCCAAAGGGCACCAAAGATTGCCAGCAAACCACCAGAAGCTAGGAAGAGGCACAAATAGATTCTCTCTCACAACCTTAGAAGGAACCTACCCTGCCAACACCTTGATTTTGGAATTCTGGCTTTCAGAACTGTGAGCTGATAAATTCCTATTATTTAAACCAGCCAGTTTGTGGTACAGGCTAACAGGTTTCCAGTTAGCCTTCCACACTATCACAGCTCTTACCCTACAGGCCAAGGGACCAATATAGGAGTTGCACCAACTGCCTATGTCAGTCTCAATTATACATTCAAAGTCTGGCAAAATGACCATAGGTTGGGACCATGGACTCAGTGTCCCCACTGTAAACTAGACAAAGTCTCACTGGACTTGGGTCAGAACTCTGTTTATTACCTGGTCCTATACACCCCCACTCTGACAGTGAGGCCATGACACGAAGTTTCCAGATATCAATGTCAACTCAGACCGTATGTCCAACAGTCCTTAAGAAATATGGATATTTCCCTTCCCCAGTGTAGCTGTCCAAGACCAGTTGCAGTTGCAGGGGTTCTAGTTCATCCCACTAACCTCCTTCTTCTAAGTTACCCCTCAGGAACATAGGTCCACCAGAACTTTGGAGGAGTGGCACCTGATCATATGTGCAGAAGTAGAGCCATGTGACACAAGGGATGGTCTGTGCAGACACAAGCGTGAGCCTCCCAGGCCTGCTTCCAGCTCCTTCAAGCTTCAGAAAACCACCTGGGGTACAGCCCTCCCAGGACTGTGCACAAGCAGTGACGGAGGGAGGCAGGAGGGATAAAGGCCCAGCCAGCTCTGCCCACCACAGGACACTCTGATGAGCAATGCTTACTGCAATGGATTGAATGTTTGTGTCCCCTCCCCCCTCCCCCCGCCCGCCACACACAAATTCATGTATTGAAACATCCCAATGTGACAGTATTTGGAAGTGAGCCTAGGGGAGGTAAATAGTCATGAAGGTGGAACCCTCAAGTGGAATTAGTGCTTTTGTAAAAGAGACCAGATACCTATTGGTTCTTTTTCTTCCAGGTAAGGATACAATGAGAAGTCAGCATCATGTGACCCAGAGGAGGGTTTTCACGAGAACCTGATCATTCTGGCACCCTGATCTTAGACTTTAAACCTCCAGAACTGTGAGGTACAAACATCATTGCTGAAGCCCCCTAGCCTATGGTAATTTGTTGTAGCAGCCCAAATAGATAAAGATGCTTACTCTAGGGTTCCCTCCCAGATTGGCTGGCCAAGGCTTTGTCAGGCTGTCAGTCATGTTTCTACTTCTCCCTCTGCCCATTTCCACTTCTATCTCTCTTTTACAGGTGTTGGTCCTTAATAAATGTCTTGCTCCCAACTGTCTGGGGAGAACACAACATGTGACATCTGTGTTCATTCTCTATTTGTATCAGAGTCATGTTTGTAAGTTTTTGAAAATTATACTTTAACAGAGATTTCACAGGCAGTATACTGTGCTGTTGGAGAAGACTCTTGGGAGTCCCTTGGACTGCAAGGAGATCCAACCAGTCCATTCTGAAGGAGATCAGCCCTGGGATTTCTTTGGAAGGAATGATGCTAAAGCTGAAACTCCAGTACTTTGGCCACCTCATGCGAAGAGTTGACTCATTGGAAAAGACTGATGCTGGGAGGGATTGGGGGCAGGAGGAGAAGGGGACGACTGAGGATGAGATGGCTGGATGGCATCACTGACGTGATGGACGTGAGTCTGAGTGAACTCCGGGAGATGGTGATGGACAGGGAGGCCTGGCGTGCTGTGATTCATGGGGTGGCAAAGAGTCGGACATGACTGAGCGACTGAACTGAACTGAACTAAACTGATAGGAGTGTTACAAGTGCAAACTCCTGGATGGAGCAAAGAAGTAGTTCTTTATTAAGAGCTGTGTGAGGTCAATTAATGTTTTTAACATCATCTCAAGCAAAACTTATTTTCTGGGTTCCTCTCCTTGGGAACACATGGAGACCGGTGTAGAGAGGGAGCTACACTAAAGAAAATAAAGGGAAGGACTTCCCTGGTGGCCCAGTGGCTGAGACTCCATGCTCCTAATGCAGGGAACCTGGGTTCAATCCCTGGTCAGGGAGCTAGATACCACATGCTGTAATTAAGTGTATGCATGCCACAACTAAGACCCAGCACAGACAAATTAATTAATTAATTAAGATAAATTCTTTTAAAACAGGAAAGGGAAAGGAACACTTCTCGTAAGATTGTAAAACATGTTATGTTCCTTCGCAGTCTTCACTTTTCTCTTTGAGAACCCTCTATGCACCCCTCATTCTCCCCTGAACGCTCACTGTGACCTGGGTTCCAAGAAAACCTCCAGGAACTTGTCCTTCATCAAACTCTTCTGCCCACTTCTGCCCACTGTGATGATGATTTCATCATCTTTGTGGGAAAGTGAAAGGCAAAGGAGAGAAGAAAAGATATATCCATCTGAATGCAGAGTTTCAGAGAATAGCAAGGAGAGATCAGAAAGTCTTTCTAAGTGAACAATGCAAAGAAATAGAGGAAAACAATAGAATGGGAAAGACTAGCAAGAAAATTAGAGATACCAAGGGAACATTTCATGCAAAGATGGGCTCAATAAAGGACAGAAATGGTATGGACCTAACAATAGCAGAAGATATTAAGAAGAGGTGGCAAGAATACACAGAAGAACTATACAAAAAAAGATCTTAATGACCCAGATAACCACGATGGTGTGATCACTCACCTAGAGCTAAACATCCTAGAGTGTGAAGTCAAGTGGGCCTTAGGAAGTATCACTATGAACAAAGCTAGTGGGGGTGATGGAATTTCAGCTGAGCTGTTTCAAATCCTAAAAGATGATCCTGTGAAAGTGCTGCACTCAATATGCCAGCAAATTTGGAAAACTCAGCAGTGGCCACAGGACTGGAAAAGGTCAGTTTTCATTCCAATCCCAAAGAAAGGCAATGCCAAAGAATGCTCAAACTACCACACAATTGCACTCACTTCAATCCAAGCCAGGCTTCAACAGTACATGAACCAAGAACTTCCAGATGTTCAAAGTGGATTTAGAAAAGGCAGAAGAATCAGAGATCAAATTGCCAATATCCATTGGATCATAGAAAAAGCAAGAGAATTCCAGAAAAAAAAAAAAAACATCTGCTTCATTGATTACACTAAAGCCTTTGACTATGTAGATCACAACAAACTGTGGAAAATTCTTAAAGAGATGGGAATATCAGACCACCTTACCTGCCTCCTGAGAAATCTGTATGCAGGTCAAGAAGCAACAGTTAGAACGGGACATGGAACAACAGACTGGTTCCAAATTGGGAAAAGAGTGCATCGAGGCTGTGTATTGTCACCCTGCTTATTTAACTTATATGCAGAGAACATCATGTGAAATGCCAGGCAGGAAAGCACAAGCTGGAGTCAAGATTGCTGGGAGGAATATCAATAACCTCAGATATGCAGATGAAACCACCCTAATGGAAGAAATCTAAAAGGAACTAAAGAGCTTCTTGATGAAGGTGAAAGAGGAGAGCCAAAAAGCTGGCTTAAAACTCTACATTCAAAAACCTAGGATCATGGCATCTGGTCCCGTCATGTCATGGCAAATAGATGGGAAACAATAGAAACAGTGACAGACTTTATTTTGGGGGACTCCAAAATCACTGTAGATGGTGACTGCAGCCATGAAATTAAAAGACACTTGTTCCTTGGAAGAAAAACTATGACAAACCTAGAGACAGCATATTAAAAAGCAAAGACATTACTTTGCCTGCAAAGGTCCATCTAGTCAAAGCTATGGTTTTTCCAGTAGTCATGTATGGATGTGAGAGTTGGACCATAAAGAAAGCTGAGCACCAAGGAATTGATGCCTTCAAACTGTGTTGGAGAAGACTCTTGAGAGCCCTTGGACAGCACAGAGATCAAACCATTTGATTCTAAAGGAAATCAGCCTAAATATTCATTGGAAGGACTGATGCTGAAGCTGAAACTCCAGTCACTTTGGCCACCTGATGCGAAGAACTGACTCATTGGAAAAGACCGTGATGCTGGGAAAGATCGAAGGCAGGAGGAGAAGGGGACGATAGAGGACAAGATGGTTGGATGGCATCACCGAGTCCTGGACATGAGCTTGAGTAAGCTCCGGGAAATGGTGAAGGACAGGGAGGCCTGGCATGCTACAGTCCTTGGGGTCACAAAGAGTCGGACACGACTAAGTGACTGAACAACAACATCCCCATATACAAGTGCGAAGTAAATAAGTCATTAATCTGGATCAACCAGACTACTAATAGGTACTAATAGCAATGTAAACAGTCCCCTCCATGCTTTTTCCAGAAGAGGAGTATAATGCAGGGATTTTAAAGCCATATTGGGCCCAGTAATGCAGACTGTCATAAGTAGAGGCAACCACCAATTGTGGCTTCTCAGCAGCTGCTTTGACATGGAAAGACAGAGAAAGATCAGAGTGGGATTCTAAGAAAGGGTTAATAATAAGCACCACGCTGGGTTATGGCCCTTGGCAGCTAGAGTGACCTGGGATACTCCAGGGGCTGGAGAAATGGTGAAGGGATCAAGGAGGAAAGTGAGACTACTCAAGTCACCTGCTTACCCAGTCTGAATCTTGTATTCCGAGGCAATTCCAGACAAGTAACTGATTTAAACAGGCTGTTGGGACTTCCCTAGTGGTCTAGTGGTTAACAATCTGCCTGCCAATGTGTAGGACATAGGTTCAATCCCTGGTCCAGGAAGATCCTCATGCCGTGCAGCAACTAAGCCCACACACCACAACTACTGAAGCCCTGTGCTCCAAAACAAGAGAGAAACCACTGCAATGAGAAGACCACGCATCACAACAAAGAGGAGCCCCTGCTCACTGCAACTAGAGAAAGCCCACACTCAGAAACAAAGACCCAACATAACTGATAAATAAATAAATATTTTTTAAACAGGCTGTTTATCCAGTCTGCCTTTGTCTTGGAGAAATTGGCTTCAGACAAATGACACCATTCTGATTAAAACAAATAGAAATCATTCAGAAATCTTGACAAAGACTGAAAAGACAATCAACTGAATACTGAAGACGGTATTGAATTGAATACTAGAGCCCTACTGACACAGTCAGTGAGAGTTATCTGGAAGACTACTTTTCTGTATGGGTTATCAATCAGATCAAGTGTGAAGTTCATTTATCCTCCTACAGTGTCGGTGGGAATGTAAATTGGTGCAGCCACTATGGAAAACAGTATGGAGGCTTCTCAACAAACTAAAAATAGAACTACCACATGATCCATTAATCCCACTCTTGGGCATATATCTGGAGGAAACTATAATTCAAAAAAATACATAGAACCCTATGTTCACAGCAGCACAATTCACAATAGCCAAGATATGGAAACAACCTAAATGTCCATTGACAGAAGAATGGATAAAGAAGATGTGGTATGTATATACAGTGAAATACTACTCAGCCATAAAAACCAACAAAATAATGCCATTTGCAATAACATGGATGCAACTAGAAGTCAGTCAGAAAGAGAAAGACAAATACCATATGATATCACTTATATATAAAATCTTTTTAAAATATGACACTAATGAACCAATCTACAAAACAGAAACAGACTCACAAACACAGAGAACATACTTGTGGTTGCCAAGACAGAGGGGGTTGGGGGAAGAATGGAGTGAGATTGGAGTTAGGTGTAAGCTATTATATATAAAATGAATCAACAACAAGGTCCCACTGCATAGCCCAGGGAACTATATTCAATGGTGGTGGTGGTTTAGTTGCTAAGTCGTCTGACTCTTTGTAAGCCCAGGGATTGTAACCCATCACACTCCCCCATTCATGGGATTTCCCAGGCAAGAATACTGAAGTGGGTGCCATTTCCTTCTCCAGGGGATCTTTTCAAACTAGGGATCAAACCCGCATCTCCTGCTTGGCAGGCAGATACTTTACCAATGAGCCACCTTGGAAGTCCCAATACAAAATAAGAGGTAAAAAAATAGCTAAGTTTTTTTTTTTTAAGAGTGAGGTTCATTTCTGTATGCTTGTATTCAATTTTAGAGCTTGTTTTTCCTCCCATACTATCACAGTTCTACTTTTTGACTATGTAGCTTTCCCCACTTTAATATGCATCAGAAGAGCAAATCTTGGAAATATATGCAGCAAACACAAATGTGTGTTGTTGCCTTTAGATAAAGATTTCTGTTGTGTTTTAAAATTAAATTGCAGTACGGTTTCAAGATAAACCTGGTTCGAGGCTTACCGTATTTCTGGAATTAACAGCAAAAACAAAACCCACATGGGAAAACATTTCACTGCCAAAGCACCAACTGCTGGAAAGTGGGTTCTCTAAGCAGCCCTGCTCTGTGGTCCTGGGCTCATGGGCCCTCCACCAGGGCAGGATTTTGTGAAATTTCCCTAAATCTCAAATCCGACGATGCAATTTTAGCAATGGAGAGAATGAATGACGAGTGCAAGGAGGTAAAATAAAGGTGCCCGCTGGACTTGTGACTGGCTTAGGGGCAAATGGGGAATAAGAGACTGCAGTTGTTCACTCGAGGTCAACCCCCATCACCCTGCACTCAAAGATACAGTTTTAAATTGTGCTACAGGAGAAGCTTCACCACCTTTGACAAGGGAAGAAACTGGCAAGCAGACAAGATTTGAACGCGCCCGCTATCCGGAAAGCCCAGCCTCCACAGCCCAGAACTCTGCCCAAGCAACCACCGCGCCTGCGCCAAATCAGCAACCAATTGGAGTTTGGCGCTCGCCGCGGGGCAGGGGCCCTATGCGCTCAGAAAAAGCTCCGGATTGGTAAAAACCTGCATTGACCAATCAGATCCCAAAAAGAGCTTTGAAACCCGCCCCGCCCCCCCCCGCCCCCCCCCCCCCCCCCGCCCTCAGTTCAGTTCAATCGCTCAGTCTTGTCCGACTCTTGCGCCCCGGTGAACTGCAGCACGCCAGGCCTCCCTGTCCATCACCAACTCCTGGAGTTTACTCAAACTCATGTCCATTGAGTTGGTGATGCCATCCAACCATCTCACCCTCTGTCGTCCCCTTCTCCTCCCGCCTTCAATCTTTCCCAGCATCAGGGTCTTTTCAAATGCCTCTCCGTAGATCCAATCTCTCTCCATCATGTTCAAACCACTGATTCAAAGGTAAAACACTTGAAGGGCGGAGACCGAGAAGCTGCGAGGGAAGCCTCGGCAATGTGAAAGTCTCGGTCCAATAGAGGGTGTCTGTCAGGAACTCGGATAGGAATAGGGAAGATGGGTACAGTGTGCGGACGGTCAAGGTACATTCCTGCCTCCATCCGGAGCTTCTGTGGAAACCCCCTACCTGGTGGTGGTAGCGGCCCTTAGTGTCCTTCGCAGTGGTTTGTTCCAAAATAGATGCCACCTCCCCAGTGGTACCTCTCAGAACTGACTATTCCGTCTGTGCCTCACGCAGTGGTATAACCTGAGTGCGTGCGTGTGTGCTCAGTCGTGTCTGACTCATTGCGATCCCATGTACTGCAGCCCGCCAGGCTCCTCTGCCCATGGAATTTCCCAGGCAAGAATACTGGAGTGGGTTGTCATTTCCTCCTCCAGGGAATCTTCCTAACTCTGGGATGGAACCCGCATCTCTTGTGTCTCCTGCATTAGCAGGCAAATGCCTCACCTGAGGCTCGCTTCTCTCATAGCTCAGTTGGTAAAGAATCCGCCTGCAATGTAGGAGACCCCGGTTCGATCCTTAGGTTGAGAAGATCCTCTGGAGAAGGGAAAGGCTACTCACTTCACTATTCTGGTACTGGCCTGGAGAATTCCATGGACTGTCTAGAGTCGGACACGACTGAGCGACTTTCACTTTAACTTACCTTAGGGTACTGTTCTCTTACCAACTTCTCATCCCTGCGTCCCGTACGCCCTCTAGTGGTGTGATGAAGGAGGTTTCCACACAGATGCCCTGTGAACTGTTCCTTAGCCTCCTTCCACCCACTCCCTGGACCCTTCCATCCCTGTCTCTAACCCATGTCCCCAAATGGACCGTCCCAGGCCCTGACCCTAAAGGCCTTGCAGAAAGCGAAGGCAAAGGAGTACACCCATCCTCCTTAAAGCTGCTGCCCTGGAAGTAGGCTGAGGATGTCAGTAATTTGGATAGCAGTGTGGCAGCATCTGTTTTAAAATAAAAACTGGAAATATCCTCCACTGTAATGTCAACTCCACGAAAGTAAGAGCATGTGGCTTTCTAGTTCCTCGAGTCTCCCCAACACCTTGAGCACTATCTGGCACAAAGTAGGCGCTCAGGTTGTTGACTGACTGACCCCTTTGACTAAGTAGTTCACTTCTAAGACTGCTGAAGAAACACACACATGTGCACATAGCTGTGTGCACAAGGCTGATAAAGGGAACTAAGGGAGAGGGTGGGGTAGACCCTAAATAACCATTTATAGCCAATAGCTTACAGAGTAAAATTAATGACTGGGGTTCATGTTATACCACACAGCACCTGCTGGGTATGATACAAAATGAGTGGGACCTGTGTGTGCCTACAGGAACAAGGGGTAGTGCCTTCTCCAGAACACGCAGTTAACAAAGAACAGCAAGTGGAATACGTGTGTTGCAGAGAAAAGTGTCTGACCCCATGAGGCTAGTGTGCCCGATCCCTGGAGGAGGAACAGGGACCAGGCTTTGTTCACCACAGGGCTTTCTCAGAAGCGGGGCTTGGGGAGGGCTGGCTTAGGAGCCTGGGAGTGAGCCATTCTGAATGTCATTCGTTTATTCACAAATGCAGTGGGCTGCCAGTAATCTTTAGGACTTGGATGAAGCAAGAAGCTTGTCCAGACTGACAATGGAAGGACAGGAATCCCCAGATCCTAACCGTCTCTGGGTAGTCAGGCCCCTGGAGTGACCTTCAACAGGGCCCAGAATAAGGCCCTAACACCCAGTTGAGCCCTTGCATTGCAGGGAAAGGGGGTTCCATGTTGCTTCGGGAAGGGACCTTTGGGAGCCACCCGGAAATCTTGGAGCCACTGTAACAGGAGTGTGGTCCATCCGGCTAAGGAATGGAAAGTTAGCCCTAGGACTAAGGCTAGGGCTTTCTTAAAGTGACATGAACGCTTTAAGAAAGATGTAACAAAATAGGCACAATAAACTTGGGAGAATAGTGCTGTTATCACCTCCACTTTACATGTGAGAAGACCTTTATGCCTTCTTCCCCTGTGTCCCTTCTTGAACTTCCATGGGCTGCACTTCTAATTCAATGTTTTAAAAGGGTTTCATTAGCAAGCACTTATGAAATAGTTACTGTATACCAGAAAGTCTTTGAAATTCTTCTGAAATATTAACTCACATAATACTTCTCACAACAACCTAATGAGGTCGGAAGTTTTGTTTTCCCCTCTTTTACAAATGAAGCACCTGGGAAACAGGTTTAGAAACCTGCCAGAGGTCACACAGCTGGGAAATCAAGGAGCCAGAATTTGCACCAAGGCCACTGGATCTAGAGTTCCATCCTTGTAACCACACACCGCAGTGCAGTATCATTTTCTTTTTGTGCTTGTGTGTGTGAGAAAGAGAGAGAGAGCACGTGTGAGCCTCCTTCACCAGACTGTGTGACTCCTGAGGGTTTGCATGATGCCTGTGGGGCTGCCGGCTTCCCAGCAGCCAGGATGTACTTGACATTGTGTGGGCATCCCTCAGCAGATGCTGACTTAATGGGTTAACCCCTCCCCCTTCCATCCTGGAGCAGGCAGCCCGAGTGCCCTCAGTGTGGGCATCTAGGGGAGTGAGCTTCTGTGCACCTCACCCCAGGAAGATCCTTCTGGGCAGCTGGGAGTGGCCGAAGGGCCATGAGCCCATTCTGACTAGTACAGTTGTCTCAAATTTTCTGTAAGATTGAATCATTTTTTGTTTTAAATGAAATGGAAAAGGCTATATCACTACACAAAATGAGAAGCAATGTATTACCACAGAAGGTAACTGTAAAAATAAACAACGAAAAACACCATATCTTATCATTCTAAATGCCTTTTTAAAAATATTTCAACATATCAGAAATCAAGAATGCATCTTACAGTCACTGAGATGAGAAGGCTGTGGGGCACAGTTTAATTCACCACACACTTTCTTTCTTGTGTGTTAGTCTGTGTTGGTCGCTCAGTCGTGTCCGACTCTTTGCAACCCCATGGAAGTCCACCAGATTCCTCTATCCATGGAATTCTCCAGGCAAGAATACTGGTTATTTAAAATAATGATGTGACACACTGTCTATAGCATCTGAGATTTAATGAGCTATGGTTAAAAAACATTCCGAAACTTTAAATTTTAAATTTAAATAATAATTTTGTTTTCAGTAATCATTGATCTGATTTGTAGTGTTCTAAGCACTTCTTTTTCCCAACTTTAGTGAGATATAATTGTTATATTCCATTGTATAAGTTTCAGGTGTGCAACATAATGATTTGATATGTGCATATATGATCACCACAATCAGTTTAGTTAACATCCATCACTTCACATAGTTACAATTTGTTTTCTTGTGATCATAACTTTTAAGATCTATTCTCTTAGTGACTTTCACATACACAGTACAGTATTGTTAGCTATAGATAGTCACCATGCTGTACACTGGATCCCCAGGGTTTATTTATCTTATAACTGGTAGTTTGTACCTTCTGACTCAACCATTTCCCAGCCCCCACCCCGCCCACTCTACCCTCACCCTTACCTCTGACAACCACCAATCTGTGTCTGTTTCTATTAATTTGTTTTTTTAGATTCCACCTATTTATAAATGAGATTATTCAGTCTTTGCCTTTCTCTGTCTGACTTATTTCACTTAGCATAATGCACTCCAAGGTCATCCATGTTGTTGCAAATGGCAAAATCTCATTCTTTTTTATGGCTGATCCCAAGAATCTGTTAAGTGCCACCTCACTTCATCCTCACTAGGACCCTTGAAGAAAACCCTGTCTCCCCTGTCAGTGAAGATATTCAGGCCCAGAGAAGGCACTTAACAGACTCCGTTGTCCAGCTCCAGTGGCACAGAGCCTGGACGGGTGCCAAAGCCCATGAGGACAGCAGTTGGGGCCATCCTCACATTCACACTGCCCCGGGTCCTGCCAGGGCTGTTCCTTGTCCTCATAGACCCAGCCCTGCCCTGTGTCATCCCACCTCCCGCGGGACACTGAGCCCAGCTCCTCTCAGAGACCCCCTCCCTTTCCCCCCAGCCCTGAGGGAAGTGCCTTGAATGCCTGATCTGGGTCTGGATTTTCTCTGGATCCTGGAGAGATTTTCAGCTCAGCCCTCACCAGAACTTTATGACAGACCCCTGTGTGTGGGCAGGAGAGAGGTGGCCTGCAGAATGTAGGGAGTAGGCAGGGTCCTGAGGGGATCCTCTGAGGCAGCACGGGTGCTGGGTGAGAGGCCACAGATGGGCTGAGAGTGTAATTGAGGCCTGGGAGTAGGGCTGTGGGAGGGGCTAAAGAGGCCCCTGGGTGGGAGGGGAGGCCTGGTGGCAGGCAAAGGGAGGTTTGGGAACAGATGTGTTGAGGTGTCCTTAAGTCCTGGTCTAGACCCCTGTACCGGCCTCCCTCCAGATGCCCACAGGAGACGGTCATTCTCCCTGGCTGCCTCCCCCTCATTCTCAACAACGAAGCCATTTTAATGGGGGACGGGGCTGCAGAGCTTTGTGCTAGGCATGCCCCATGTGTGCTGAGGATCATCATCCCCTGAGTTTTATAGAAACATAGCCGCATAATTCTGTAGATTAAGCCATAAGTATAGCATACCATGCTCTCTGTGTGCATGTGTGAGAGACAGACAGAGACATAGAGAATCAGAGAGTCAGAGACACAGAGAAAGGTGGAACCAAATAGCTTCTCTGTAGATTCATAAAAGGTAGTGATTTAGCCACTGCCTGCAGGCATGCTAAGTCGCTTCAGTCGCAGCCGACTCTTTTGCACCCTCATGGACTGGAGCCTGCCAGGCTTCTTTGTCCAAGGAATTCTCCAAGCAAGAATACTGGAATGGGTTGTCATGCCCTCCTCTAGAGGGTCTTCCGGACCTAGAGACTGAACCCACATCTCTTAGTCTCCTGCATTGGCAGGTGGGTTCTTTACCACTAGTGCTACCTGGGAAGCCCTGATCTGGCCACTAGCAAACCCTAAAATTCATCCTAAAATTCTAGGTCCATTAATGATCCATTCTAAGGAGGCCTCCCCTGACCTCTGGTGGTCATAGTCATAACTTGAGGCAGTGGCTAAGGGCACAGGCTGTGGAGAAAGCTGGTGTTCTAACCCTGGCTCCTCCACTATTCCTGTCTGCATGACACTGGGCAGATCATAGAACTTTGCTGGGCCTCAGACTCTCACTTGTAAAATGGAGACAGTGGCAGGTATTATTCATGGAAAGCACGGGCACATGGCAAGCCCAGTGCAAACAATGACTCTTAAGATCAACATTGTCACGATTATTATTCCTAGGGCCATCTACTGTTGCTGTATTTTTCTCCTTTGTGGGATGGGGACCTGGCTACTCTCAGAGGTAAGCCCCATCTCTCTACCTCTACGGATCCATCTGGAGACAGTGACAGTCACCACAAGGGCTTGGGGGTGAGAAAGGAGGGTGTGATACACAGAATAATGGCCCCCCGCAAAGATGTCCACATTCTAATTCCCAGAACCTATGAATGTGTCACCTTACATGACAAAAGGGATTTGGCAGGTGTGATTAAGTTAAGAATCTTAAACTGGGGAAGATTGTCCTGGATTATCTGGGTGGCCCCTACGTAATCACACAGATCCCTATAAATGAAAGAAGGAGGCAGGAAAATCAATGTCCATATGACCAAATGCTGAGTCATAACAAAATCTTAACAAATTTAAAAGAACTGAAACAATGCACAGTATGTTCTCTGGCTGTGAAAGTGAAGTCACTCAGTCGTGTCTGACTCTTTGTGACCTCATGGACTGTAGCCTATCAGGTTCCTCTGTTCATGGGATCTTCTAGGCAAGAGTGCTGGAGTGGATTGCCATTTCCTTCTCCAGGGGATCTTCCCGACCCAGGAATCGAACCTGGGTCTCCCGCGTTGCAGGCAGATGCCTTACCGTCTGAGCCACCAGGGAAGCTAAACTAAAAATCAATGACAAAAATATCTGGTAAATTTCCAAAGGTTTGAAAATTAAAGACATATAAATAATCCATGGGTACCTCAAAGCAAATTAGAAAATATTTTTAATTAAATGACAATGAAAACACAACATAATAGAATTTGTGGTATGCACCTAAAGCAATGCTTAGAGGAAAAATTATGACATTAAATGCTTATGTTAGAAAAGACAGTTATAGGAGAGGAAAAAGTTTCTCTTGACCCTCTTAGGGGGAAGATTAGATCATTGATGGGAGGCTTTGATGAGGTTCCAGACATGCTACTTCCAAATACGGCACCTTGGATTTTGAATACTTTAAGCTGAAGGACTCTGAGAAAACAGCAGAAGTAAGGAAGTAACTCTGACCTTCCCCTAACCCTTCTCAGATTCCCCTGGCTGGGTCTGAAAATTAAAATGACAAAGACATTCACAGGAGAAAAGTATGCAAATTTATTTAATATGAATTTTACTTGACATGGGAGCCTTCATAAGGAAATGAAGACCTGAGGAAACAGACCTGAGTAGTTTTATTCTAGGTCTGATGAAGCGAAGACAGAAATATGATAGGATCAGAGAGCATGTGATAAGTGTAGTAAACTGGGGAAAGTTAGCAAGACCTGTTTGTTCAGATGCTCCCTTCTTGTGGGTATAGGGAAGGAACTTCTTATATGAGGGTATATGATCTGTTTCAGGGAAGAAGGGCAGTGGGGAGGTCAGGGTTATTTCCATACTTCTGCTGTTTTCTCAAAGTCCTTCAGCTTAAAGTATTCAATATGGCAAGATGCCATATTTGGAAGTAGCATGTCGTGAACCTCATTAAAGCCTCCCATCAATGATCTAAGCTTCCACCTCATGAAATTAGAAATAGGCAAACTTAAGCCAAGCTGACGTAAGGCAATAATACAGAAAATGAATCAAGAAAACAGAATAATAAGAGGGAAAAAAATCAATGAGGAACTTCCCTGGTGGCACAGTGAATAGGAATCTACCTGCCAATGAAGGAGACACGGGTTCCATCCCTGGTCCAAAATTCCACAAGCTGAGGAGCAACTAAGCCCATGCACCACAACTATTAAGCCCTCACCTGAGCCCTCGCCCCACAACTATCAAGCCCACAGGCTGCAGCTACTAAAGCCCACGCACCCAGAGCCTGTGCTCTGCAACGAGAAGCCACCGCAACCAGACGGCGCACTGCCACAAAGAGCAGCCCTGATGGCCACAACTAGAGAGAGCCCTCCCAAAGCAACGAAGACCCAGCACATCCAAAAATAAATAAATAAAAGAAATGCAGATTCCTGGCCTCTTCCCATCCTAGACCTGTGAATCAGAGATTCAAAACAAAAAAGAAAGAAAGAAAGAAAAAAACTGCCTGCCAATGCCAGGGAAACATAGTCTTCAATCCCTGGTCTGGGAAGATTCCACAAGCAACTAAGCCCATGAGCCACAACTACCATGAGCCCTTGTGCTGTAACTCCTGAACCCCATGCACCCTAGAGCCCATGCTCCATAAGAAAAGCCACCGCAATGAGAAGCCTTCACACTGCAATGAAGAGTAGACCTCGCTCACCACAGCTAGAGAAAGTCTGTGCACAGCAATGAAGACCCAGCACAGCCATAAATAAATAAATAAATAACCTTTAAAAAACTGGTTCTTTGAAAAGATCAATGAAATTGATAGAATTCTAGCCAGACTGACCTAAAACACAAACAAACAAAAATCAAAGAGAAGACAAATTACCAATATCAGGAGTGAAAAAGAGACAGAGGGGGAAATGGGAAGTTCATGTGTAATGGGTACAGGGTTTCAGTTTTGCGAAATGAAGACTTCTGGAGATGGATGATAGTGATTGTTCACAGTAATGTAAATGTACTTAATGCCACAGAACCGTACACTTAAAAGTGGTCTAAAGGGCAAAATTTGTGTTACTGTATCTTTAAATGCAGTTTTAAAATAAATAATTGTTTAAATGAAGCAATGGTTGTTACCAGGACCCCAAAGCAGAATGTTGCGTGCAGGAGGGGGAAGCTGCTTATCCACAACTGCTACAAATGCTTGTCCTGCAGCTATTGGAATTCCAGGTGCCCATGACCCTGACCGACCTGAACTGAGCATCCTGGAGGGGCTGATGCCTCTTAGGGGGAATTCATCCCCTGATCCTCAGCCTCACGATGCCCAGCAGACATACCCGGTGATTTCCGGTCATCCTAAAGCCTTTGTTCCTGTGACATAGACAAGTCTGTGCAACTCTAAGCCTTACCTGGGACCTAGATAAGTATCTCTTCTCCAAGGTGCCCTGGCTGAGGGGGGTTGACACCAGTCTTCAGCAAGGCTTCTGACCCAGACACACAGCTCCTGACAAATGTCTGTGATCCAAAGCCAGAGCAATAAAAAGAGATTTCCAAACACTTTTAATGGGTAGACTTGAGTCAAAACAGACCAGATGTCAAGGATTTATCTTCTTCCATAAAAATAAAACCTCCCTACATCCCCTCATACCCGGCATCTTCTGTCCTTTGAGTGCCTCTTCACCTATATTTCTGAATCAGACAGTTATTGGGTGACTTGGGGGGAAGGGCAAGCATCAGCCAGTTTTCCCTGGCTTTTGGCTCATTGAAAATACTCCAAAGTTGATACAGCTTAAGAACTTCTGCTCCCATGGGCCATCTTTTGTCCTTTACAAAAGGTTGTCAAGGCTAGGGAATGCCAGGGTTTGTAAATCTATGGGCAACACACAACTCCAGTGCTCTGTAAACTCTTCCACTGGGGAGGGAAAAAATAAATTTTCAAGATTTTGTAGGAATTTGCCATAATATTGGTATCAGAACTCAACAAAGAGATCTTAATTGGATTAGGTGTATGTTTATATTTTAAGCATCCATTCATTAAGAAAACGTAGAGAAATAGATCTTTTTATTATTTTATTATTTTTATTTTTGGCCACACCTCAAGGCTTGTAGAATCTTAGTTCCCCAACCAGGGATTGAGCCCATGCCCCCTGCAGTGGTATCTCAGAATCCTAACTAGTGGACTTCCAAGGGATTTCCAAAAAGTAGATTTTTCTTTTTGCTCTTTGTATGTTTAAATTTTTTATTGAAGTGAAAAAACAGACTTCAAAAAGATCTCTTGGAAATCAGGTAGCTAATATAAAACATGTAATGGAAGACTTGAAAAAACAAGTTGAGCAAATCTTCCAGAAAGTTGAATAAACAGATAAAAGGAGTGAAACAATTTTTAAATCTTAGTAAAGGTGATCTAGAACTAGAATTTTAAAACTTTTCAGATACCGAAAACAGAGGAAAAGGCAGAGGAAATTCTCAAAGAAATAATGCAAGAATGCTCCTTAGAAATGAAGGCCATTTGTATCTAACACAAATGAATAAAGACTTAGACAAAGAGATGTTACTTAAAATTTCAAAATACTAAGTAAAAATAAATAGTAAATCCTTAAGAAAAAGAGGACAACCCAATAAAATATGTACAAGAAATGTGAACAAACAAGAATACATACGGACAGACTTCCCTGGTAGTCCAGTGATTAAGAATCTGTCTGCCTGCCAATGCAGGGGACATGGGTTTGATCCCTGGTCTGGAAAGATTCCACATGGTGTGGGACAACTTAGCCCATGCACCGCAACTACTGAAGCCTGTGCACCACAAGTAGAGAAATCCCACATGCAGAAACAAACAGAGACCCAGTGCAGCCAAAAATAAAAGAATACATATGGATGAAAAATTAGCACACGAAAATAGGTGCAACATACTAAAATGCAAATTAAAACCCCAAGGAGATGCCACTCTAACCCTGCTTTTGTTGTTGTTTAGTCACTAAGTTGTATAGACTCTTTTGCGACCCCATGGACTGTAGCCCATCTTCTGTCCATGGGATTTCTCAGGCAAGAATACTGGAGTGGGTTGTCATTTCCTTCTCCAGGGGATCTTCCTGACCCAGGGATCTAATCTGTGTCTCCTACTTGGCAAGTGGATTCTTTACCACTGAGGCACCAAGGAAGCCCCACCCCTTTTAGAATGGCTAAAATAAAAAAGACTGACCATCCCAAGAATTAATGAGGATATGAAGCAACCCTCATATATTATTACTGATGAGAATGCAAAATTGTATAGCCACTTTGAAAAATATTTCAGCAGTTTGGCACTAAAGCTGTAATTAATAAATAAACTCCAGACGAATTAAAGAGAGTTTATGGCATAAGCAGAAAAAAGAAACGTGTATGATGAGTGCAAATTAAGACTGAAGACAATATTTAAAACAAACAGATGGCTATAATGAGAAGTACATGGGCTTCCACGGTGGCTCAGTGATAAAGAATCCACCTGTCAATGCAGGTTTGATCTCTGGGTTGGAAAGATTCCCTGGAGGAAGAAATGCAACCCAATCCAGTAATCTTGCTTGGAAAATCCCATGGACACAGAGCCTGGTGCGCTACAATCCATGGGGTTGCAAAGAGTCAGACACGACTGAGCACACACACAATGAGAAGTACACAGGGGTTCTAAGAGTCCTGGGTTCAAAACTAGCTGCACTGGGACTAGTGATTTGACTCTGAATAAGATATTTCTCTTATCCTCATTTATTTGACCTATAAAATGAGGATAATAGAACAGTGAGATTTTTTTAATGAAAGAGGGATAGTAACAGAGAGATGGAAATGCACTTACAGTCAAACAGTACCTAAAGCAAACAGTACCTGACCACCTGGGCTACAGAGCTCTCTGTATTCTGAGCTTTCCCTGGCTCTCCCCTGCCCTGGCTCTCACCATACTTGTTCTATCACAGTCTTCTGGATGGTTCTCTACTCATTAACTCTGAACTCTTTTAGAACTTACATCCTGCATTAATCAATCATTCCTATGTCCCCAGAACCTGCTTCGCCTAAAGCAAGGAGCTTGATTCCCAGCAGGTGCTCAAACAAGATTGTTTTTGGCTTTGGGGTTGGTTTGGTTTGGTTGGTTGGTTTTGTTTGTTGTATGGGTTTTTGTCTGAGTGATGACAACACTAGATACCCAATCAAGTATGTTGGATGATGGGGTTCAGGACACACTACCCCAAAATATGGCATCTTGGCATATTGAATATTTCAAGTGGAAGGAATTTAAGAAACAGCAGGTACAGGCAGGATTCTCTGAACTTTCTCTGAAACAGGTCATAAACTGTCATGTGAGAGGTGCCCTCCCTCTACCCAGAGGAAAGGAGCATCCTTATCTCCAAAGACACAGAGACACTGACAAGAATCTGAACAGACAGGCCTTGATGTTTCCCCTAGTTTATTACACTCGGCTCACATTCTTGTTTATCTTATCACATTTTCCCAGGACTCTTCATCAAATCTAGCATAAAACGCTCAGGTTTATCTACTTGAGACCTTGTAAAACTTATTAAATGAATTAATATGTTTTTCTCTTGTTATCTTTTGTTACAGCAGCCCCAGCCAAGAATTTTTAAGGGTAGAGAAAAAAGATATTTTCCCTCCCTACACCATTATTAAACCAGCATTTGGTTACTGGTAATAACATATTATATCCAAGATATTGTAGGAAATATCTCTGTAAATTTCTGTTCTTTTAAAGGGGGGTGTGGGGGAAAAGGTGACCTCAGCAGGCCTGGGTTGCTCAATTCCTACACATACCGAAGAAAACCCTGCCTCTGGGATTGGCACATGGATGTCTCCTAAGAGATAACTTCTGGGCCCCTGAAATATTTTGCCTGATAAGACTTTTTGTGTGTTTAAGACCTCAGCCCATGCTCTACCAGCAGGATCAAATAAGTTTATCCTAACAATGTGATTTATGGTAAATGTCTGGTTTTGCTCTGGGGAAATATGGTCTGAGTAGCCCAAGATCAGCCACATAAACTCTTGTGTTCCTATGTGACTGACTCCCAAGAAAAAAACATGGGCACCAAGGCTCAGAGAGCACCCTGATTGGCAAAATTTCACATATATTGTCCCATGTCATTGCTGGGAGAATATATAAGGAATATGTCCCCATGCAACTCCTCTAGGAAGGGACCCCTGGGAATCTCGCACCTGGTTTCTCCTGGATTAAATCCCATACACCTTTTCCCTTTGCTGATTCTGATCTGTATCCTTTCACTGTAATAAACCAAACCATGTGTATAACAGCTTCTGAGTCCTGTGTGTCCTTCTAGCAGATCATCGAGCCTGAGAGTGGTCTTGCACAGGGAGCTTGTGCTCTTTACCCCACACTTTTGACAGAAGTATGTAGTACCTGTGTATTGCCCACTTTTCTATTTATAATGAATCTTTGTCACTGCTACTTTCTCAGATCAGCCCTAAGTTAGGCACTGCATCAGCTAATTCACTAGTCTTTCTATGTAAAAAGAGGCCAAGGAACAGACTAGGCTCTCAATGAACACTTCTTGGATAAACACAACACTGCCAATCTTGTTATTAATTTGGCTCTGCCAGGTCTTAGTTGTGGCATGAAAACTCCAGCATGTGGGATCTAGTTCCCTGACCAGGAACTGAACCCTGCATTGGGAGTGCAGGCCCCCTGCACTGAGACTGCAGTGTCTTAAGTCACTGGACCACCAGGGAAGTCCTTGGTTATTTTAGTTCTAAATGTAAGGCATAGATGTCACTCAGCCTTGTATCAACAGAATCAAGTATGTGAACCCATACTTGAGGTGTGAGAAGCCCAGTTGACCTCTTTCACCCTTGAGTCTTCTCTCCTTGTTTTCCTCTTGCTTCGTGGCCACCCTACTCATCACTTTTTTTCTAGGTCCTTCCCGTGTTCCTCCTTTGCACTTCAACTACTCCTGTGTCTGTCTGCCCCATCAGTGTCATATCCCCTATGGCAAACACCATATGTATCCATCCTCACTTATTTCACCATAGCAATCATTTAGTGTCAATATTTTAATTCCTATTTTAGAAATGGAGAGACCCAAAGATATAAATACCTTTCCTACCATCACACAGTGCATGTCAGAGCCAGGGTCAAAACCAATGGCTAGTTCATGTCACAGCCTATAAGGAGACAGAGTAGGTAGGACCCAAGTCATTTGGCCTGAGTGAGATGCCCTGCTCCCTTTCCCTCTCCCCTCTATGTTCTAATCCTTTCACCCAACTCTACAGCCTGGGGACTTGTCACATTGTGCAGCAAATTTGGATACCCTACATTTAGTCTTTTTATTTAAACCATAGATTTTCAGTCTTTTGGGGTCAGGAAGTATCTTTAACTCTGTATTAAGAGGGAGAAATAATTACATTTATCACTCCTTAAGCAGGGTGGATTCTCCTTAAGAAGAATCTTTAAAAAAAAGCAGTAGTGTCTTCTTCAGAACTGTTTTTGGGGGTGTGAAAATACAAATGGAAGCTTGGAGATGTAACCTGCTCTTCTTGTATATAGTTGGGGGTTTCTGAGTGAGATCTGTGACTGTTAAGGCAATGGAGAATTTTGCAGAGACTCGTGGCTGCTCCCACCCTACCTCTGAATAACTCTGAAGAATACACACGTTTACAGGAGATGCTATGGCATTTTGCCAGGAGGCTTGTGGCATAAGTTTTTTCTGTCTCCCCATAAATTGTCCCCAAGAGGTTTACTGTTCTATTTTATGTAGCACTGTAAGATAAGCATATTATTTTTAAAGGTTTGTTTTTATATCAATGATTTCATCTAGAACACCATCTGGGTCAACATTTCATCTGTAATAGGTAGTCTGTGCTCCACATATTGGGAAATCCTTCAAGAGAACAAAGCCTTTTAACAATTTTATATAATTTTTAAATTTTATAAAAAACATCAGATTATAACTGAAGTAGCTCAGATGGTGAAGCGTCTGCCTGCAATGCGGGAGACCCAAGTTTGATCCCCAGGTCGGGAAGATCCCCTGGAGAAGGAAATGGCAACCCACTCCAGTACTCTTGCCTGGAGAATCCGATGGATGGAGGAGCCTGGTGGGCTACAGTCCACGGGGTCGCAGAGTCGGACATGACTGAGCGACTTCACTCACTCACTCACATCAAATTATACCTGACACCATCAGTTCTGTACTCAACACTTCCAGAGCTACTCTGAGAAAAGTGCAAGGGTTTCGAACTTCGAACTTGAACCTCCAAATCTGCCTGTTACTGCAGTCAAGATAACTCAGTTTTGTGAAAACAAACTCTTTGTGAGGCTGAGGTCATACATGTAGAGAACTTAGCACACATACACACTCTGTAAATGTGAGTTTTTATAGTAATTCCTATTATCATTAAATAAAAAGAACTCAATAAATGAAGCTGTGGTCATAATTGTTTCCAGCTCCAGGGCAGCTCAGCTGGTAAAGAATCCACCTGAAATGTAGGAAACCCTGGATCAATTCCTGGGTTGGAAAGATCCGCTACAGAAGGGATAGGCTACCCACTCTAGTTTTCTTGGGCTTCCCTGGTGGCTCAGCTGGTAAAGAATCTGCTCGCAGTTCAGGAGACCTGGGATCAATCCCTGGGTTGGGAAGATCTTTTGGAGAAAGAAATCGCTACCCACTCCAGTATTCTGACCTGGAGAATTCCATGGACTGTATAGTCCATGGGGTCGCATTAGAGTCGGACATGACTGAGCCAACTTTCACCTTCCAGGGTTGGTCAGCCATTTGTGACCAGACAGCACAAATCAAAATCAAGAAGTGACTTTTAATTTTCTGTGTACTGAAGATTGATATCAGCATAGAAACAGGAGCAGGTAGTTTTCAGAGCAACATCATTCAAGGTATTTGGCAGGGAAGATGGGCACCTCACAAAATTTGAAGGGATGGGTTACTCAGTCTTGCAGCTCTAGAGAATTTCGAGGTTTTACATCCCAACTCACTGTATGAAGCTAGCGTAACTTTGATATCAAAGTCTAAGAAAAAGAATACATGAAATAAAAGCATATGCTAGGTCACTCATGAGGACACACATAATCCTAAACAAATTATTAGGACATAGATTACTCATGACAAAATTGGTTTATCTTAGGAATATAAAATTGGCTTAAACATAGAAACCTATCAATGTAATTCAACCTATTATATTAATAGAGGGAAGTGATCATCTCAATAGATGCACTTTAAGTGTTTGATGAAATTCAACATATAATCAAGATGACTACTCTAAGCAAAATAATTATAAAATAGAATGATAATGATAAAGTATCTACCAAAAAAAAGCAGTTACACATCATGGGGAAATACTGAAAATTTTCCATTTCTCATCAGAGATAAAACAAGGATGTACACTATCACCAGTTCTATACAACATCATTTTACTAGGTGAGTCTACCTAATGCCATGAGAAATGGAAATAAAAGCTATAATGCTTAAAATGACAGGAACAAAATTATTATTATTCAAAGATGATATGATTATGTATGTTGAAAATTGAAAATGACCTAAAGGTAAACTTTCAAACTTAATAAGCATACTCAGCAAGGTTGCTGGGTAGAAAAAAATGACACATAAAAATTATGTCTCTATATACCAGATCAAACAAAATACAAAATTTCCCAAAAAGGGGTAATTTTCAGTAGCATCAAATACCTAGAAATAAATTTAACAAAAGATGTATAAGACTTCTTTGGACAAAACTGCAAGGCTTTATTGAATTTTCTGTCTCAAACTTTGTCAATGTTATAGTCGTTTCAGATGCAATATTGAGAGAGTTTTAACAGCCACGTTTCCAACACAAGAACAGCCTGCATGGTTACAGTTTGTCTTCATTCAAATCTGCGGTTGCCCTTCACCTGTAAGTTAACAAACATTTGGGATTATTAGTTAGAACTTTATTGAGATGACACTAAAGGGATACAGAGGACACTACAATTTTAGTTTTATAAAATGGACTAAAACCAGAACCCTAAGGATGACCAACCCTTGGCTTATCTACAGGTAAACCTCTGTAGAGACTTTGAAGGTAGACTTTCAGGCACATTAAGAGCATTTGCTAAACCCATCACTCTTTCTGGCAGTACAGAGAAACAAAGAGACTATTCAAGTTCAGAAGCGATTAAACCCAATGCTTCTATTCAGAAGTAGTTTTAAGTAGAAAGTACAATTTTTTATATTTTTAGTAAAAATCCAACCAAACAACAACAAAAAAACCCAAGAAACAAAAAGAACTTTTTAAAAGTTCATTTAAATGTTTTGACTTGAAAAAATATTCTTAATATAGGGTATCTAAAACAATAATGTCACACTTAGAATTGCTTAAATGAAAAACAGAAAGGTTGGTACTGCATTTGTTTTGGCTATAATGTAGAAGAGTACAAAACTCTCTATGAGCCAGTTTAGCCCTTACCTAGTAGTAGGTTAACCATTTGTCCCTGTTTGCATCCATACTCCTGCTGTAACTATGAGTAGTGACTCTTTATACACACTTAAAAGCATTCTAGTTTGCATAATAAATTATGTGGTTACACTAGTTTTAAGCCATTACCATCAAAGGTAACATCACATTGTGAAGGAAAACAGTACCATTTCTCAGTCTAGGAGAAAAAAACCTAGAAAGCCAAATATCCAGATAGATAGATAATATAGTCAATATTTGTCTTTTTCATAATCCTTATTATGGACACTTGGCATTTTGTATTTTCATTTAAATTAGTGGGTCTTCTACTCACAAATATTTTTTTAAAGAGCAATCTCGATTTATTGGTTTTATTACTTTTCCTTCTCCTAATGATTCATACCTGTCTTAAGAATCCCCTTCCTTTCCCCTTAGGTTTATTTTGTTACCTTTTATTATTTTTTTTATATTGAATGTTCATGTAGTTTATTACCTTTTCTTTTTTTAATAGTATATGTATTTAAGGCTATGATCTTCCTATGAGTACATCTTAGCCATGTTCAACAGGTTCCTGAAAGTAGTCTGAAAACTGTCTTGTAATGCAAAATGTCTTGTAATGTAAAATGGACCAGGACTGCAGGGTAACTTCTTCCCTAAACAACAAGTGCTTCACTTCAGTTATGATCTTTGAAATTCAATCTTACCAGTTTGATGCCTCAAGGCACACAATTTTCATGCCACATTTGACATGGTTAGAGACGATTATATCAGTGTCCACATTTTATTAGGAACAATAGCTTAGTAAGACTGATAGTGGAGACAGCATACTCAGTTATGTTACTAACACTAACCTTGAGCATCCCTGACTACATGCACTCTCTCTACTTGATCAGCCACAAAGATCAGAAAACTAGACTGTCTCTTGATATTTTATTATTTAGTCATTTGAGGCTTCCTTCAAGAAAGGATTTAAAATGCAACTGTTTATAATTTTGTCAATTATACATAAATAGAACAGGAAAAAAATAAAATGCAATTGTCATTAACAGCCAGAAAATTCAGAATTCAACAGAATCTGAGAGGCATCAGAACTTGAACAGAAAAACAAACATCAAGCAAAGTGTTTTTGTTCATTTTCTTAGTAGTGATGAAACTTCAAATGTAATTTGACTCAGGTCAGGATTTGATGATTTATAAGAAAAAATCTCATAAACCAGCTTATCTTTGTATTATATGCAACAGAACCAGAATAAGCAAAAATGAGAATTAAAAATAATTTTTCAATATCTGATTTGAAGTCACTATTTTTAGAAGAGCAAAGATGAGTTTAGAAGTTAAGGGGTTTGCCCAAGAGTCACACAAATTATGTTAAGAGTTGGTACTAGAACCTACTTCAGGATTTCAGTATATTTCATACAAATTGATGTGTGTTACAAATGCATTACATATTTGTTAAATGCAGAGCTCTATAAAAATATCTGAAAATTATTAACTGTTAGTTGAAAGGCTTATGCTTAAAAGAAAATGCTTTTATTTTATAATTCACTATGGCTTTGACCCAATTTGTTTCTATATCTGATGTTCCATAAGTCAGGCATTTAAGCTCTTAACTACATTTCAAATCATCTATATTTATGTGAACTGTTGTTAAAATAACAGTGTTATCTCTATATTATTAAAAATATAATATTGTGGAAAACAAACACTCTGTAATTCACATGCTTAATAAGATAACATACCTGCTTCCAGCATTTTCATGGGCTCTGGATTTGGCAGTCCCTTCCCCTCGATATCAGGACCATCTCCGTGCTCAGGACCATCTCCATGCTCAGGACCATCTCCATGCTCAGGATCATCTCCATGCTCAGGACCATCTCCATGCTCAGGACCAGTCTTTGGCTCAGCCAGTTCCTGTTGAGCAGCTTCCAGGGAAGGCCCTTGCAAATAAATAGTTTATAAATTAAAGAAATAAAACATGAGATATGAATAAGGGAATGGTAATATCCATTCCTTCAGGGTTATGAAATAAAAGCCTTAGGCTACTGCAGTAATAAATGTGATGCATGAGAATCACAAGAGCATTATTTCAGGAGTCTGTTACCAAACACCAGGAAAACAGGGCTTTATTACCCCTCTTCCTTTTGCAAGACTGCCCTCAAACAAATTAGGTACTCCTTTTGTACTTATGCATACTGTAATTGTGACTGTACTTACCAATGACCTGTTGGATCTCTCTGACTAGACTATGAGCTCTCTTACATGGCATGAGCAGGTAACAATAAATATTGAGTCGGGGGAAGAAGTCTTTAGAAAATACCTCAAACTGATCAACATTCTGCAAACTGTTACGTTCCTCTTCAAAAATGTAGTGTTATGAATGACAGAAAACCAAAAGAACTATTCCAGATTAAAGATGATTAAATAGACATGACAACTAAAATACATTACATGATCCTGGACTGGACTCTGGATCAAAACAAATTCTATAAAGGGAATTAGCAGGACAACTGGAGATACTTGAATATACACTGTGCATTTAATGATTGCATATTCTCATTAATTTCTTGATTTTGATAACCATACAGTAATCAGCCAAAGAATGACTTTTTCTTTGTTCTTGGGCTATATATACATCACTGTACTTACAGTAAAAGGTTATAATATGTGAACCTTTATCTAAATGACTCAGTATTAAAAATAGCCAACACATCAGTAAGTGTGTATATGTGTGTGTACATATATACAGGGGAAGGGAAGAGGATATGAAACCAATGTGGTAAAAACTATTAACAATTGGTAAATCTAGATGAAAAGTATCAGTTAATTGTTCTAGGCTTGCAAATTCTATGTAAATTTTATGTTTTAGAAATATAAAGTAAAAATTAAAGAGAAGATATGACATCTACATTGTACTTCAGGAAGACAAGAATTATGTTTAATTGTGGTTTAAAAACATATTAACAGGAAATTCCCTGGAGGTCCAGTGGTTAGGACTCTGCACTTTCATTGACAAGTGCCCAGGTTCAATCTATGGTCAGGGAATTAAGATCCCACTAAGTCATGTGGCATGCTCAAAAAAAATTTTTTTAGACAACAACAACAAAATTACCACCTTAACCATTTTTTAAGTGTATAGTTCAGTAATGCATCATGAACAGAAACTAGGAATAGACTTTACATACTTGTTTTCCTGTATTTTGAAACATTTTAAATGTCAGTCTAAGAATAATTATTTCTGTATTTTGCTGTAGTGTACTAAAAACAGTGAGCCTCAGCTATCTACAAAGCCTGAAGTCTACACCACACATAGGATTTCAATTACAATTAAAATGTAATTTTCTGAAGGGTTATCTGAGTGGATTTGTGGGTCTATAACAAATCTTACAGTTGTGATGCCCACCCTCTATTGTGGTAACCAGAAACTTACTTCATTAAAATAAATAATATTTAAGTCCAAAGGTCCAGTATGTAACTCTCCATAAATGAATCCCACTTTTGGTACCAAAAGTAACAGTGAAATTATGAATAACAGTCAAATATACAGTGAGAATAAAGGAAGTACGATAGAAGGAAATGAATGGGCATAGTTGCCCATCAAATTCTAGAAACTTTTAATAGTGGCCTGAGTTATGTAAATGCTTTGCTTCAAAATACTGTATATATGCAGGAGAAATAATTTGTCTTTATGTTAATCTTAGAATAAGATTAACAGTCCTCCTTCTGAGGACTTTCCTGGTGGCACAGTAGAAAGGAATTCACCTTTCTACTTGCATAGGATATGGGTTCAATCCCTGGTCTGGGACGATTCCACATGCTGCGCAGCAGCTAAATCCATGTGCCACAACTACTGAGCCCCCTTGAGGCACAATCACTGAGTCTGTATACCACAACTACTGAGCACACATACTACAACTATTGAAGCCTGTGCCCTCTAGGGCCCATGAATCACAATTACTAAGCCTGTGTGCCACAACTACTGAAGCCCGTGGGGCTAGAGCCTGTCCTCCACAAATAAAAGCCACCACAATGAGAAGCCTGCACACTGCAACAAAGAGCAGCCCCTGCTCACCGAAACAAGAGCGTGCCCAGGTGCTGCAATGAAGACAGAACAAAACCAAAACTATTTTTAAAAAATCATACTAAACCAGTATGCCAGTACCCTGAACTATTCAGCTTTTATCAAACTTTCATGTAAAAATATCAATTACATAAACAATGGCCATCATTCATGACTAATTTCTCGAGTCTCTGTCTTATTACATTGAACTGGGCCAATACTGAGAAACATTACAGTACAGACATTTGAGTTTTAAGCAAAATCATTCACCTTTTTTACAGCCACATGCACGATAAGGAGACTCAAACTTTGGAGTGAAATACAGATTTTGTATTCAATAGTCAAATGCTCTTTGACAAACACAATCCTTGAGCCTCAATTTTCTCATTTATAAAATGGAGGAAATTGATTATAGTGAGGGATTACTAAGCTGCGAACTATACTCTCTTCACTTTTCCAGCCAATTTTCAGGCCATGTTTGAGATCCCTTTCTACTGCTTTCTTTCCATTACTAGTATATGATAATACAAGAGACATAAAAGTGCGTGCATGCATGCGTGTACACACACACACACACAGAGGCATTTCTCTTCCCTTTCCCTTCACCTGGAAATGCAGATGCTCCTTCATCCTTTTTCTCTTGACCAGGTGTAACGTTCTTTCTTTCAATTGATGGCCCCTCTTGAGGCTCCTCAACCTCGATCTACAGATGTGTGTGGCACAAATGAAAAGCTGTGTTACTAATACATGTCAACAATATAAATATACAAAATATAAACATATATTTGATCATAAATAAATCTAAAGACATTTTTCCAATACTACTCACACTTACTCTTAATAAACTTACTCTTCCCACAGTGAGGCTATTCTAAGAACCATTACCCACAGACTTCAGAAGCTATTTAAATCAACGTTGGGATGGATGTGTGCAGTTTTGTTGTTAATTAGCTTGAGAAGAACGTCATCAGTCACATTCCCCAGGAACATAACAGCATACATCCAGGCAACATCAAAATGGAATCCTCCTGGATCAATGTTCCTTATTACATGGAATACCGTTGTCATTATATTGTTCAACAATACTTACAGGAATTAATGTCTAATAATAAAAAAACAAACATCAAATGTTAAAATACTTAAAGCCACACTTACAAGTGCCTGGGGATATGCACGACCAAAACCTCTTCCTTTAGGCCTGTACGTTGACTTTATTCTCCGACTCATATTTCCCACTGAAAATAGAATATTGTCATTTGGAAAATGCACTTAAGAGAAAAATTATATTTGAACACTTCCCTGGCCAAATCATGATGTATACTGTTTTTGTAAAATTGAAAATATTTTCAAAATAACTCTGAAGGTAATTTAATTATGTGTGCGCTTTCCAGTTACAGCAAATCTGGCAACTTGCAAAAGCAACTGTTTATGTTATGGCTAAGCAGACAGAAAAATCATCTTAAAACACACAGTAAAAGAACATATATATATATATACATACACTTTTTTTTAATCACGCCACGTGGCTTTTGGGATCTTAGTTCCCAGACCACGGTTTGAACCCAGGCCCACCACAGTAAAGCATGGAGTCCTAACCACGGAACAATCAGGTAATTACCAAGAATACATTTCTGATGAGTTTTGATTTCACAACTTGATTCACCATCATGGAGACATTTAGTGAAACCACTGCTGGAAATTTAAAACTTTAGTGACTATCGGTAAGAGTGTCATGCTCTCATTTGCCCAGCCCTTTCTCCTCCCTCCCCCACCATAAAATTTTATTGGAACACAAAACCACACTCACTCGTTTACATTTTGTCTATAGCTATTTTTGCACTAAAACGGCAGAGTCGAGCTATGGAAATGAAGATTCTACGAGACACTCACCTTCCTTCGCACCCTTTTCGAGGCATTACAAATCTCGCAATACAGTCACAATCCCCACAGTGGTCAGTTTCTAGACCTTTCCGTCACCTCCTGCCCCGCCCCCAGGTCCCGAGGCCCGCAACCGCCTCAGGATTCTGTGCTGTGGTCAGTTCCAGAACCTCCAAAACCCAGACACAGCAAATAACGTACCCATGACTCGCCCCACCTTCATCTGACTCCCTGACCTCGTCCGCCCACCACCCTCCCTCTCCACCACCAGGACAAGAGCTATGGCGACCGCGACACCTGTGAGGAGAAAGACAACTCGAGGACCTTTCCCCTCAGGGGCTAAAGACCGCACTGCCCGACTCACCAGAAACCCGCTGGCTCACCCTCACACGCACGCACACTTAAACTCCAGGCAAGGAAGATCTGTGGCCCTACCTGGTGAATCTCAGCCAGGTAGAAAGAACCCAGACGTTAAGACGCAACCCGAACAGCTCGGCACCCAGAGCACGTTACACACGCTGCGTGCCAACGGCCGGCGGGAACGCACGCAACCCTGGGCATGCGCACTATGTCTCTCGCGTGCCACGTGGGCCGGTTTCTCCGCCCCTCCCCCCTCTCCGCATGGATGACTCCCCCCCGCCCCCCACCCCCTCCCCTCAATGGGTAACTCCCGTTTCTGTGCTCTGTCGTCAGTTCTAGGGCCTCCAGGACCGATACCTCCAATAACACAACAAGACTCACCCCACCTTCATCTGACTCCCTGACCTCCGCCGCCCACTGCCCTAACTCTCCCGCCACCAGAACAAGAGCTATGGCGGCTGACCTCGAGGGCCTTCCTCTTCAAAAGTTAAAGATGGCACCGCCTGACCTGCCCAAAGCCCACTGGCTCACCCTGACACACATGCACACTTAAACTCCAGACAGGAAATATCGGTGGACCTACCTGGTTAGTCTTAGCCAAATAGAAAGAAGTAAAAGCTAAGATGCGATCTGCACAGCTCGGCACCGAAACCACGTTACACACGCTGCACCGCAAGGGCCAACGGGAAAGTGCGCAACCCTGGGCATGCGCAGTATGTCTCTCATGCGCTGCGTGGGCTGGTTTCCCCGCCCCTCCCCCTTCTCCTCATGGATGACTCTCCCCGCGCCCCCTCCCCTCAATGGGTAACTCCCGTTTCTGTGCTCTGTCATCAGTTCTAAGGCCACCAGGACCCAGATACCTCCAATAGCACCCCAAGACTCACTCCACCTTCATCTGACTCCCTGACCTCCGCCGCCCACTGCCCTAACTCTCCCGCCACCAGAACAAGAGCTATGGCGGCTGACCTCGAGGGCCTTCCTCTTCAAAAGTTAAAGATGGCACCGCCTGACCCGCCCAAAGCCCACTGGCTCACCCTGACACACATGCACACTTAAACTCCAGACAGGAAATATCGGTGGACCTACCTTGTTAGTCTCAGCCAAATAGAACGAAGCAAAAGCTAAGATGCGATCTGCAGAACTCAGCACCCAAACCACCTTGCACACGCTGCACCACAAGGGCCAACCGGAAAGCGCGCAACCCTGGGCATGCGCAGTATGTCTCTCGTGCGCCACGTGGGCTAGTTTCCTCGCCCAACTCCCCCAACCGATTACCACCCCCCTGCAACCACGGATGACTTCCATATCTGTGCTGTGTCAGCAGCTCCAGTTCTTCCAGGGCACAGGTGCCTCAAGTAACACCTCCAAGACTCGCCCTACTCTCTACTGTCCCTTTCCACTCTGGTGTACTGTTTTCCATTATTCCAGCCCTGCCACTAGGACGAAGGCTGTGGTGGCTGCCTGTGAAGTGAGATATAATGCCTGCTAAAACCAAAGTACAATATGCTCCATAGAATTTACACATTCCCTGGTAGCTCAGCTGGCAAAGAATCCACCTGCAGTGCAGGAGACCCCGGCTGTATTCCTGGGTCAGGAAGATTCCCTGGAGAAGGGTTAGGCTACCCACTCTAGTATTCTTGGGCTTCCCTGGTGGCTCAGACAGTGAAGAATCCACCTGCAATGCAGGAGACCTGGGTTCGATCTCTGGGTTGGGAAGATTTCCGGGAGGAGGGCATGGCAACCCACTCCAGTGTTCTTGTCTGGAGAATCCCCATAGACAGAGGAGCCAGGCAGGCTACCGTCCATGGGATTGCAAAGAATCAGACATGGCTAAGCACAAGCCTCAGAACCTAATATTCAAAATGTCCAACGTATGATTCAAAATTGATCAGAAATACTCAAGAAAATAAAAATAGAACTACCATGTGACCCAGCAATCCCACTCCTGGGTATATATATCCAAAAGAAACAAAAACACTAATTGGGAAAGATGCATGTGCCCCAATGTTCATAGCAGCATTATGTATAGTTGTGAAGATATTGGAAACAGCCAAAGTGTACCCGAAGAGATGAATGGATAAAGATGCGTGATAGATACATACAAGGGAATAATACTCAACCATAAAAAAGAATGAAGCAACCTGGAGGGATTTGGAGGGCATTATGCTAAGTGAAATGTCAGAGAAAGACACATATTGTATGATATCACTTAGATGTAGAATCTAAAAAATACAACAAACTAGTGAATAAAACAAAAAAGCAGACTCACATATATAGAGAACAAACTACTGCATACCAGTGGGGGGAGGGGCAATATAAGGGTAGAGGCATTGAAAGTACACACTATAGGGTGCAAGATAGGCTTAATGTATTATACAACAGAGGGAATATAACCAATATTCAAAACCAATACAATAACTGTAAATGGAAAGTAACTTCTAAAATTGTATTAAATTTTTAAAGTGGAAAAAACTTGCTCAAAATGTGAGAAACCAGGAAAGTCTGAACTTACATGGGAAAGACAATCAACTGACACCAATGTAGCAAAGACTAAGATGCCAAGTATTATCTGACATTGTCTTATTTTAAACATGTGTTTATTTATGGCTGTGCTGGGTCTTTATTGCTGCTCATGGGCGTTCTCTAGTTGCAGAGATCGGGGGCTACTCTCTAGTTGTGGTGCACAGGTTTCTCACTGAAGTGGTTTCTCTTGTGGAGCACCGGCTCTAGGCGCCTGCTCAGTAGTCACAGCTCACTGGCCCTAGAGCGCTGACTCAGTAGTTTTTGACACAGGCTTAGTTGTCCCTTGGCATGTGGGATCTTCCTGAACCAGGGATCAAACCTGTGTCCCCTGCCTTGGCAGTCGGATTCTTTACCACTAAGCCACCAGGGAAACCCTGATATCATCTTTAAAGTTTCTTTTTGTGCTTTGGCTGTGCTGGGTCTTGGTTGTGGCACACAGGCTTTCTCTAGTTGTGGTGTGTGGGCTTAGTTGGCCCCGAGGCATGTGGGACCTTAGTTCCTGGACCAGGAACCAAACCTGCCTCTGCTGCTTTGAAAATTGGTTTATGAACCACTGGTCCACCAGGGGCACCTATTTTTTTAATGCTTCAACAGATTAATCATGAACATTTTTGAAACAAATGGAGAAACAGGAAATCTTGGCACAGAGAGAGAATAGTTCAAGAAATAAATGGAAATTTTAGAAGTGAAAAATATGATAGCCAAATAAAAATCTCAGTGCATGGGTTCAATGGCAGAATGGGGGTGAGAAAATAGTGTTCAACACACAAAAACTAAGCTTATTTCTATATACTATCAAGACACAAAACCAAAATTTAAACAGACACACACAATACTCTTACAACAGCTCCTCGAAAAATCTAACAAAACATGTACAGGATCTGTGGATGTTGAAAACTACAAGAAGCTGATGAAAGAAATAGAAGGCCTAAGCAAACGAATGTAGTGTTTATGGACTGACAGATTCGATGTAGTTAGGATGTCAATTTTCCCTGAATTGATCTTTAGATTTAATGCAATTCCATTCAAAATCTCAGCAGGAATTTTTTTAATACAGAATAATTGGTTCTAAAATGTATGTGGAGGACGTTCCCTGGCTTTCCAGTGGTTAGGACTCTCTGCTTTCACTGCCAAGGGCCTGGGGTTCAATCCCTGTTTGGGGAACTAAGATTGCATAAGCTGTGTGGCATAGCCAAAAAACTTTTTTTAATTAAAAAAAAAAGAGAATAAAATATATGTGAAAAAACAAAGAACTACAACTGTCAGAATAATTTTGAAAAGGAGGAACAAAATTGGAGGACTAATATGGTTTTTCGGGCAAAGTTGCTTCAGTTGTGTCCAACTCTATGGGACTCTATGGACTGTAGCCCGCCAGGCTCCTCAATCCGTGGGATTTCCCAGGCAAGAATACTGGAATGGATTGCCACGCTCTCCTTCGGGGGATCTTCCCAACCCGGGGATCAAGCCCATGTCTTCTACTGTCTCCCGGATTGGCAGGCAGATTCTTTACCATAGTGTCACTTGGGAAGCCCCAACATGGCTTTTAAGAATTACTATAAAGTTACAATAATCAAGACAGTGTAGTATTGGCAAAGGGCTATAGACACACCTTTGTAAAATATCAGTCATATTTGTGTGTGAAGGTGTGGCTATAAAGGGACAGCACAAAGAAGTTCTTTAGGGTGATAGGACAGTCATGTATCCTGAATGTGGTTGTAGTTACATGAATCCACGCATGTTAAAACTCACAGAACTCCCAAGGTCAATGTTACTGTATTATTTTTTTCATTTTTAATTTTTTTTGTATTTATTTATTTGGCTGTGCCAGATCTAAGTTGAAGCATGCTTGATTTCCTATCTTCGTTGCAGCACGTGAGATCTAGTTACTTGACAGGGAATCAAATCCATGCTGCCCCCTCCAAATTGGGATGGCCATCTACAAAAGACCCTGACCTTAGACCAGAGTCTTCCAGGGTCCCCCAGTAGCAAGAGGCAGAGCTGACCTTAGGCTGCCCCCAGCTGTCCACTCACAGAGAAGGAGGCTCCAAGGGACACCCAGGCCTGGGGCTCACACACCCAGAGGCCTGTGACCTTCTCAGGTGTGAATGTTTCTGCCTCTGTCCCTCCTCTGTGTTCTCAGACACTTTCCCAGTCTTGGAGATGAGACGCCCCTGCTGGCAAAGGCAGGTATCGATGTAATGTGGACAGTTGGTGGCTGAGCCATGCCTGGTGATGACAAGACCTCCTGTGGGGCCAAGGCTTCAGGCAGGCTTCTATGAATGAAAACAAAAGGCTGATTTAACTTAGCAGCATCCTCGGGTTTGGACCTGGACTCACCCTGCATCACAGACATCCAGAATGGGAAGTGGGGAGGTTATAGGAGGTAGTCCAGTAACAGCCAGGCTGAGGGCTGAGAGCTCAGGACAGAGAGAGAGGCCACTGTGAGATCAAGATACTGAGCCTAGTAATGAGGAGAAAGAGGGAGATCAGAAAGGCAAAGAACTGTACTCAGGGCTGATGAGAACATGGAAGGCACTCAGAGCCTCAGTTTGCCCATCTGTATAGTGGTGATAAAAGTTGAATTTACATCATGCAGTTGGTGTGAGAAAAGCATGATTCATGTAATGTGATCCACTAACGTCTGGTACGGAGTAACTGTGAGATTAATGGTGATGGTATTGTTATTTTTATTATTATAAGAATCAATCAGTCTTAAATAATTGTTGACATGCTCTTCTCCCCTACGGGGGGGGGCACCTTGTCTCCTTCAGTGGTAAACCCCATTGGTCCACCTCTGTGGCTCCAGTGTGGGGACACTGGCGGTCACCAGAGAGGTCTGGTGAAGGAGGGGGTATTTGATAAGGCAGAATAATGCCCCCTCAAAAGATGTCCATGTCCCAAACCACAGGACCTGGAATATGTCACCTTACATGGCAACAGAGACTTTGTGGATGTGATTAAATTTAAGTATTTTGAGATGTGGAGATCATCCTGGATTATCTGGGTGAGCCCAGTGTAATCATGAGGGTCCTTATAAGTGAAAGAAGAAGGCAAGAAAGAGAGTGATTTGATGTGAGAAAGACTCAACTGGTTATTGCTGGCTTTGAAGATGAAAGAAAGGGGCCAAGGACTGCAGGCCACCTCTAGAAATTTGAAAAGGCAGGGGAATGGTTTCTCCCCAAGAGCCCCCAGAAGGCCCAGAAGGAATGCAGCCCTGAGGACACCTTGTGAGGCTTCTGACCTCCAGAACTAAAAGATAATACATTTGTGTTGTTTTAAGCCACTGAGTTTGTTGTAAATTTACTAATAGGAAACCACTAGATGGGGAAACACATATTCTCTCCACTCCCTTCCTTCTTCCTTCTCAGGCCCCCACTCTATCAGAAATGTCCAGTCCTGTGGCCCTTGGCCCTCGGATGAGATGGTGGCTCTGTCCCTTCCATCAGTCTCTGAGACGGGGAGACAGGAGGGTGCAGGTCCCCTGAGGAGGGTATATTGGGACCCAGTGCTTCTCAAGGAGGCAGAGAGCGAAGGGGCCTGGGATACAAAGGAGGCCCCCAACCTGCCCATTATCCACAACTATAATAATACACATACTTGAGGGTAGACACAAAGTGTCATGAGCCAGTGATTGTGAGATCTAGCAGGGGCTGATAACGACTGATGTTTACTTGCTCAGGCCAAACACTGCCCCAGGTAAATGTGTTATCTCATTTAACCTTCACCACAACCCTGTGAGGAGGGAAAGTTATCACTCCTGATGACAGAGGAGCAAAGGGAGGCACAAAGAGATTGTGTAACTTGCCCATCATGTGACATTGTGGAAATTTAGTCCTGGACTGTGTCATTCCAGAGGCCCACCTCTTGCTCACCCTACTCCACTGCCTGGATTACTAGATTAATCAAATGTGGTCATGGGAAATTCCCTAAAGGTCCAGTGGTTAGGACTTGGTGTTTTCACTGTCAAGGGCCCAGGTTCAATCCCTTATTGGGGAACTAAGATCCCACAAGCTGTACGGTGCTATGAAAAAAAAATGTGGTCATAAATAAGGCCATTACACATGTTTTCTCCAAAGCCCAGTGGGCACTAACCCCCTTTTATGAATGAGAAACAAAGGCCAGGAGAGGACAGATGATTTGCCCGAGGTCACACAACCAGGACTTGAGGTTCTGGCCTTTATAGCAGATTTACCAGACTCTAAAACCACATTTCCTCAGTTATTATGAAAGTGAATGAGGTCCAAGGGAAGATGGATTCCAGAGTCTGAGGACGAAATTAGCAGATTCTATCCATCCCCTCAAACCTGTCAGTCCTAAAGGAAATCAGTCCTGAGTATTCATTGGAAGGACTGATGCTGAAGCTGAAGCTCCAATACTTTGGCCACCTGATGCGAAGAACTAACTCATTGAAAAAGACCCTGATTCTGGGAAAGATTGAGGGCAGGAGGAGAAGGAGATGACAGACGATGAGATGGTTGGATGGCATCACCAACTCCATGGACATGAGTTTGAGCAAATTCCAGGAGATGGTGAAGTACGGGGAAACCCGGTGTGCTGCAATCCTTGGGGTCGCAAAGAGTCGGACACAACTGGGCGAATAAAGTGAACTGAACTGATCCATCCCCTCAGAGAGGTATTCCCACATCATCACTGGTAAGAATAAACAATTCCCGCAAATATGACTTCCACAGACAGGGCTGAGGGAACGTCAGTAACTTCCAGGACTGAAGGTAAGAGGACTCTGATTCCAGAAGAGGTTCTGACGGAACTAGTCTACACTTCGTGGTCTAGACAAGGAGATTGGGGTGGCTCAGAGCCTGTGTGGAGGAGTCCCAGAGAGTCATATTACTTCTACTTCTCACTGCATTTTCAGTTGTTTCTTTGGTGTTTTTTTTTTTACTTAAGAAATGTACATCTTAGTGAATATTAATGAATTTCATATCCTTGAACAACCACCCAGATCAAGCAGTAGACCATTATCCACATTCCAGAAGTCCCCTGGATCCCTTCCCAATCATATTCTTCCCTCCTCCAGAAGTAAACACTATTATGACTTGATTATTATTCCCTTGATTCTCTTTATAATTTTACCAGTAGTAATGGATTCGCTTTACCTGTTTTCGAATTTTGTGTAAGTGGGTCATACAGTGTGTAAGCATTTATGTTTGACTTCTTTTGCTCAACAGCATATCTGTGCAGTTCATCCATGCTGTTCCATGTATTCATAGATCTTTCATTCTCATTGCACAATATTCCATTCTACAAATAAACTATTTACACACTTCATGGCACTTTTGGTTTTTCTACTTGTAGTTTTTAATGTATTCTACATTTGAGTCTTTCATCAGTTAAATGTGTTTCAGTTATCTTCTCCCAATTTGTGGTTTTCATTCTCTTTATGGTAGTTTTGATTAATAGGCAGTCTTAATGTAATTGAATGTTTTATAGTTGTCATTTATGGTTAGTGTTTTTTCTGTCTTAAGAAAAACCTCTATACTATATTAAAGTCTTCAAGCTCTTTTGTCTTTCACATTTAGGTCTTCAATCCATCTAGCATTATTTTTATTTGTGTTGTGAGGTAGGGATCCGATTTCATTTTTTTCAATATGGAAAACAGATTGTTCCATCTATTAGAAATCTAACCATGTTGGAAGTCTGATCCCACAGGACTTCCTTGGCCACATATAGCCTGTCAACACACAAGTGGGTCTGTTTCTGAGACTACTGTCTGTCATTGGTCTATTTGTCTACCCTTAAAACAGTACCACACCATCTTAACTGCTATACCTTAGAATAAGTATAGGTGCCCCGGCTTGTTGGAACTTCCACATAAATTTAAGAATTATCTTGTTATGATACACAGACACAAATCTATTGAAATCATGACTTTATTTGTATCGAACCTATGAAACAGTTTAGAGGGAACTGAGAGCTTTATGACATTGAGTCTTCCATTCGATAAATACGTATATCTATTTAGTATTTTAAAATTTCTTTCTATAAAGTTTTATATTTTTTCCAAGAATGTTGGATTCTTTTAATTCCTAAGAAGTTCATAAATGGTATCTTTATTAAAATTTTCTTTGTTGTTAGCATATAAAAGCAGTAGATTTTTAAATATGGATTTTGTATCAGAAATCTTAAAATTCTTTTTTTTTTTGGCCTCACTATACAGCATGCTGGATCTTAGTTCCCCCACCAGGGATCAAATCCGTGGCCCCTGCAGTGGAAGCACAGAGTCTTAACCACTGGACCACTGAGGAAGTCCCAGAAATCTTAAACTCTTAATAATTCTTATAATTTATCCATGGACTATTTTGAATTTTCTAAATATACAGTGGTATCATCTACAAATGGGGCTTCCCTGGTGGCTCAGTGATAAAGAATCCACCTATAATGCAGAAGACCCAGGTTCCACCCCTGGGTCAAGAAGATCCCCTGGAGGAGGGCATGACAACCCACTCCAGTATCCTTGCCTGGGGAATCCCATGGACTGAGGAGACTAGTGGGCTACAGAGTCCATGGGGTCTCAGAGTTGGACACGACTGAAGCAACTGTGCATGCACACACACATCATCTACAAATAATGGCAATTCTGTACTTCTTTTCCTTGCCTTACTGTGCTTGCTAGGCCCTCCAGTATGATGCTGAGCAGAAATGGTGATAGCAGGCATCCTGTGTGTGTGTGTTAGTCGCTCAGTATAACTATAGACTGTGTTTGTGTCCCCTCAAAATTCAGAAGTTGAAACCTAATCCTCAATGCGAGGGTATTAGGAGGTCTTGTCTTTGGAAGGTGACTAGGTCATGAAAGTGGAGCCCTCCTAAATGGGATTGAAAAAGAGAGAATGAAAGTCGCTCAGTCGTGTCTGACTCTTTGAGACCCCATGGGCTATAACAGTCCATGGAATTCTCCAGGCCAGAATACTGGAGTGGGTAGCTGTTCCCTTCTCCAGGGGATCTTGCCAACCTAGGGATCGAATCCAGGTGTTTCGCATTGCAGGCGGATTCTTTACCAGCTGATCCACCAGGGAAGCCCGTGATGAATGGGATTAGTACTTTAATAAAAGACCCCAGAGAGTATCCTTATCCCGTCACTGTGTGGGGACACAGCAAGAAGAGAGCTGCCCATGAACCAGGAAGTTGGCCCTCACCAGACACCAAACCTGCCAGCACCTTGATCTTGGATTTCCCAGCCTCCATAACTGTGAGATATAAATGTTTTTGTCTATTAGCCACCTAGTCTACACTATTTTGTTATAGTAGCCTGAACAAAGACAGGAAGTTTTCATTTAGTTTAAAACATTTACATCTACTTTCTTTTCTAATATTTATTTATTTGTCTGCTTCAGGTCTTAGTTGCAGCATGTGGGATCCAGTTACTGGGGCCCTGCATTGGGAGTGCAGAGTCTTAGCCACTGAACCACCAGGGAAGTCCCACATCTATTTTCTAATTAATATCTCATTAATATTTCTTTCACTCAGAAGGTTTTAGTATCAAGGTTATATAAGTCCCATAAAGTGAATTAGAAATGCTCCCTCTTTTTCTACAATCTAGAATTGCTTTTATAAAATTGGAATTATTATTATAATTATTATACATTATTATTATTCCTCAGAGCATTTCACCACTGAAGCCATCTGAGACAGTGTTGGCAAGTTATATGTTTGCAAGTGATTTGTCCATTTTACCTAATTTTTCAACCCAATTGGCATAAAGTTTCTTTTTCAGACACTGAGCAAATTATCACATCAGTGGAAGGCCAAGGGCACACATCTAAACTTTGATACTTAACAAAGTCAGAGTATCCTCATTAAAAGGTGAAATATGGGTGTGTTGAAAGAATCCTCCTGCCAACACAAGAGACACAGGTTTGATCCCTGGGTCGGGAAGATCCCCTGGTGAAGGAAATGGCAACCCACTGCAGTTTTCTTGCCTGGAAAATCTCATAGACAGAGGAGCCTAGCAGGCTACAGTCAATGGGGTCACAAAGAGTCAGACATGACTGAAGTGACTTAGCACACACAGCTGTTTTCTTGGCAGAGAAACTTGGGTAAACTCCGAGAGATGGTGAGGGACAGGTAATCCTGGTGTGCTGCTGTCCATGGGGTCACAAAGAGTCGGACACAACGTACCAACTGAACAACAACAACAAGCTGTTTTCTACTTCTAGACCTCAGCAATGCTATTCCCTCTGAAGGGACGACACTCTTCCCTTCATCACCTGGTGGATTCCTTCTTGGTTTGTAGGGTAGAAGGAGGGTTGTTGTTAGTTTTGTTTNNCCTGGGAAGCCTAAGCTCCACCTTAAGCACATCTATATTTAAATGTTATGAAATCCTGTATCTGGAATCTGACTTCCTTTAAACAGTAACAGAATAAAACATGTTGTTAGAAGTTATTTTTTGAGAAGCTAGCACATCCACATAGTATAATTTTCAAAAGTTATCTCACTCCCAATTCTTTCCCTCATGCCACCCACTTCCCCATCCCTTTCCCAGAGGTAATCAGGGTTCCCAGCTTCTTGTGTATCTTTCCAGAGATAGTTTATGCATATACACTCAGTTATGTATTTACCATTTAGTCTCCTTTTTATATACAAATGGCAGCATAGTATTCTCACTATCCTGCACCTTGCTTTTCTCACCCAATAATGTATGTTGGATATCATCCCACATCACTACACAAATGGTGTCCAAGTTTTCATTATCTTTTTTTTTCTTTTGGTCTACCTGAAAGGTTGCTGTATGAACATTCCAGGATTTCATGAGCCATGTGGAAAGCTTCCAACTTTTTGTTTTCACAAGCAGTACATCACTGAATACCTCTATATGTCTGTCTTTTGGTACATGCATGAGTATATACAGTCCTAGAAGTGGAACTGCTGGCTCAAAAGCCATGTGTGTTTTTGGTTTTGACTCTTTGGAATCATTCCTCCTTGAGTAAGTTTTCCTGGACTTGCTGTTTGCTGGAAGTTCATGTAGGGGAAGAAATGGGGCCATGTTCTAGGCAGATCAGAGCTTTTACAACTGGAATTTTTTTTCCCATTTGGTAGTTCTTTCAGACTTCTCCAGAGTCAGTAAAGAGGGGCCAGCTGTTGGGTTCTTCACAAGAACACTCCCTTCTATTTCCCTAACCCCTACCAACTGCTCCTCTCACAAGTATAGACTACTTTCTGCAAATATGGCTTGTCTGAGTACTTCCTTGTTGAGGCCCCTGCCTGTCTCTCCTGAGACTTCCATATGGGTTGAGGAAACATCCCACCTGCCCATGCTCTGTTACCACTGTTATGTATCTATATGATCTTACACTTAGAGTACAGACTAAAACTTGGCTAAGAGTCCTTACCAGTGCTATCCCTTGACCACTCCTCTCTAGCCTTTGAAATCTCCTTGCACTGGTGCTTGATTTCCTCTGCCTCTGGCAGCCCTCTCATCTGTTTTCAGCTATTTCCTAATTTGTCAGATACAAAGTCCTTCCTTTTCTCCTTGTAGCTTCTGGGTGAAGACTGAGATGAAAAGAAAAAAAAAAAGGCTGACTTTACTCCTTATATTTAAACCAGCAGTCAGAATATACTTTTTAAATGTTTAATTAAACTGACAAAAATGTCCTTCAATGAACACAAATGCACCATCAACTCTCTAATGTGCAATGAGCTTGGACTTCCAAGAATGGCCTTTCCCATGGGCTTTCTTTCCTGTATGCGTTCTCTGATGTACAATAAGATTTGATTTTTGAGTAAAGGCTTTCCCACATTCTGTACACTTATAGGGTTTCTCTCCAGTATGAGTTCTCTGATGAACAGTGAATGTTGATTTTTCTCTGAAGGCTTTGCCACACTCAGTGCATGCATAGGGTTTCTCTCCTGTGTGTGTTCGCTGATGTATTATGAGCTGTGACTTCTGGCTGAAAGCTTTCCAACATACAGGACATTCATAGGGTTTCTCTCCTGTATGAATTCGCTGATGTATAATAAGCTTCGACTTTTCTCTGAAGGCTTTGCCACATTCATTGCATTTATAAGGTTTTTCTTCTGTATGTGTTCTTTGATGTATAATGAGATAAGATTTCTGGGAAAATGCTTTTTCACATTCATTGCATTCATAGGGCTTCTCTCCTGTATGACCTCTCTGGTGTAGCATGAGATAGGATTTCTGAGAGAATGCTTTCTCACATTCATTACATTCAAAGGGTTTCTCTCCTGAATGAGTTCTTTGATGAACACCAAGGTTTGACTTTTGGGTGAAGGTTTTCCCACACACATCACATTCATAGGGTTTCTCCCCTGTATGAGTTCGCTGATGTACAATGAGGGTTGACTTCTCGTTGAAAGACTTCCCACATTCCATACATTTATGAGGTTTCTCTCCCGTATGAGTTCGCTGGTGTATAATGAGAGTTGACTTATCACTGAAAGTTTTCTTACACTCATTACATTCATGGGGTTTCTTTCCTGTATGAGTACTATGATGTATAATTAGATCAAGTTTCTGTATGAAAGATTCCCCACATTTGGTGCATTCATAAGTTTTTTCTCCTGTGTGGGTTTTCTGATGGACAATGAGGTTTGACTTCTGAGTGAAGGCTTTTCCACATTCATTACATTCATAAGGTTTCTCTCCTGTATGAGTCCTGTAATGTATAATGACAGTAGATTTTTCTCTGAAAGCTTTTCCACATTCTGGACACTCAAAGGGTCGCTCTCCTGTATGAGTTCTCAGGTGTATAATGAGCTGAGATTTTTGGCTAAAAGCTTTTCCACATTCTGTACATCCAAAGGGTTTCTCTCCTGTATGAGTTCTCCAATGTACAATGAGGTGTGACTTCTTGCTGAAAGTTTTCCTACAGGCAGTACATTCAAAGGGTTTCTCTCCATTTTTAATTCTCTGATGTAGACTAAGACCCTTCTTTTGCCTGAGGGTCTTCCCACACTCTTTATATCCATAAGGTTTCACTCTGGGAGTTGTTTTCTCATACTCAGTATGGAAGAATAATTTTGCACATCCATTATCATATTTCTTTCCCACAGAACTTCTACTATATAAGTCTAAATTATCAACCATATTATATCCAAATGATTCATATTTATGGGGCCTTTGTATTGAAGCAAAAAGGTTTGTACTCAGATAAAGTATGTTTCCAAGTTCATTATAGTCAAGGCCTCTCTTACTGGTAATCGTTTTCTTGTCAGGGAATCCAACTTGCATCAGATATTTATCTTGGTCATCCTGATGCTGTCTCTCAATCTGTTCATCAACCTGGAAGGCTTCTTCTAGAAAGAAGTACAATAAACCACCTTTATACTTTGACATTATGGAATGGACTGTCTTTAGAAATGTTTTGCCATATGAAAGCTGATACTGATATGTCATTTTATCAGAGTTCCTGGAGAGAGAATCTTGACCATCAAATCCTGTTCTTTTACTTAACTCCCACTTGCTAGCCTTTTTGTTACCAAGAACAATCTTATCCTAACACTTCAGTCTTTTTTACTTCTATTTTTATATCACTCTGGGGACCTTATCACCCTTTATCTTCATTTATCATATGAACTCTTAACTATTCTTGATATACTGTTGCTGTTAAGTCGCTTCAGTTGTGTCCGACTCTGTGCGACCCCATAGACAGCAGCCCACCAGGCTGCCCCGTCCCTGGGATTCTCCAGGCAAGAACACGAGTGGGTTGCCATTTCTTTCTCCAATGCATGAAGGGAAAAGTGAAAGTGAAGCCACTCAGTCATATCCGACTCTTAGCGACCCCATGGACTGCAGCCTACCAGGCTCCTCTGTCCATGGGAGTTTCCAGGCAAGAGTACTGGAGTGGGTTGCCATTGCCTTCTCCTCCTGATATACTACTTGCACCTAGATAGAAATGCAACACTGTGACTCATGGACTCAAATCTTCCAACAATCCTGAAATCCACATTTTCAGTAAAATGTGAGAGAAAGATTCAGAATAATTAACCTTACAAAAACAAAGAAACCTAATGATCTTTGCTGAATTTGGATTTTTGCATTCATCCTAATGATCTTTGCATTCATCCAAGTTTGCATTCACAGTTCTTCAATACCAACTTCTACTTTTGCCTATACTATTTCCACTAAAAACTACATCTATTATTAATCCAAATCCTTCCTCATGTTTCATCACCCACATAGCCCAGTCCTTCATGTTTTGCTATATGCATAATCTAGATTAAACTTTCAAGAAGCAGTTTAGTCTTTTCAAAAAAAGCTTACTCTGATTTTATATAACTTTAACTTTCATTAACTTCTAAAGTAGTCAGTTATCTGTACCACTCATTTAGATAGTTGAAAGCACAAAGCCTTGCTTTTAATATATCAATTACAAGATGCATATTACTCCACATTTTAATACCCCTGAATCCAGATTCACCTTACAATCAATGACATGTCATTAATTGGTAGCAAATTTTCTTTCTCAGTGGTGTGTTTTAAAATCAATGGTATCTTGGTCAGTAAATACTTTTTGCACATATATTGAATTTTTATTTTTTGTAGTTTAATTTTATTTTCACCTTTTCCTAAAATTTTATGTGAAAAATTTCAAACATACAGAAGAGCTGAAAGAAGGGTACAGTAACTACTCATATTACCACTTAGATTTAACAGCAACATTTAAGAGTAATACTGGATTTTAAAATAGATCATGCAGCTGTGGCTTCTCTTCCTATGACTTCCTTTCTTTCTTTAGTAAAGCACTAGTTCTTAACTGGGTGGGAACATCATAAAGAAAAGTTTTTACAAAATACATTTGATGGGATCCAAGTTCCACCAAAGATCTGCTGAATCTGGACCTCCTTAGGTGTTAAGAAGCAACACAGCACATGTGGCTAGGGCTGTAAGTTCTCTAGCCCAGGATCAAACCCTGGATCAGACTTTTACATGTTCTGTGACCTTAGGCATATTAGCTAATCTACTTTTATCTTACTTTCACATCTGGAAAACAGGAATTGTAACAGTATCCACCAAAATGTATGTCTGTAGGATTAAATTAATTACAATAGGGCATGTATAGCACTTCAAATGTTTACTAGAACAACTACTACTATAATAATAGCTACTACTATTATGTTAAGAATTATTATACTATAAAAAGAAATAAGGACTGTCTCAGGATATTTAATATGTTCTTGAATTAAATGAAAAAAAGATGAATAAAAATATGCACAGTAGACTACCATTTTCTATGGAGGAAATAAGTATTAAGTATATATTTAAAACAATATAGGCTCATTCTGTAAAAAACAGTAGGATAAACTTTCAAATTTTAATAAATGGTTACCTATGGGGTAAGGAAAGAGTAGGATGGAGAGGGAAAGAGGTTGGACTTCTTTGAATATACATTGTTTTCTAGATTTGATTTTGGAATCAAGTAAATATTTTACAAATATTTTATATAATCATAAAGCAAAACTGAAAATAAAAGGATTACCTAATAGTAATAAGTATCAACTCATTCTGTATTTCCTAACAACCATGCTAAAAATTCTTGATTCTCAATGGCACCAACATGATGAGCTCAAGTGAATCAACCCACTGTACACATTCAGCAGTCTCAGAATAATACTAACAATACTACCATCAGATGTAAAATTAATAAATTAAAAAAATTTAAGCCCAGAATTTGATTTGGAAATATACATTTGAATATATGATGTATTTTCTCTTAAAAAATCTTTTACATAGTTCCTAGCTATGTCAATTTAATAAAAAGCCTAGAAAACAATTCCCTACTATCCAAACTGTGGTCACGAAATATTACCACTAAAAAGAACAAATCAAAGCTCCTTGGAGAAATGGCTGATTTCAGGGTAGGTACAGGAAATACATAATATGAGCCTGGAATATCTTGTAACAACAGAAAGCAAGAAAGCTACCAAAGACTCAGGACCCAACTTAAAGGGGAATCCACTGGCCAGAGATGGAGCAGTTTGATTTATAATAAGGATAAGGCAATGGATCAAAACATAAAAGTGTTTAAATCCGTAAGTCCATAAATGATACTCAAAAAAGACATATTAGGCACCTTTGAATGATGCAACAAAACCAACTCATTTTGAAAACTGGTAAATAAATGGAAAAATATATATAACTCATATATAATCAAATACAGTTGACCCCTGAACAACACAGGGGTTGGGGGCACTAACCCTCTGCACAGTTGAAAATCCAATTGTAACTTATTGGCCCTCCATACAGGCAGTTCCTTCTCCAAGTCTGTGGTCCCATATCTGTGGATTCAATCAACCATAGATTGTCTAGCACGGTACTATTAGCACTGAAAAAGGCATAAAAGTGGACCTGCGTGCTCTAAACCTATGTTGTTAAAGGGTCAACTGTAACAGATGGAGGGCAATCCCTCTTTATGGAAGTATTCCAGCTAATCAACAAAGAAGGGAAGTCCTTAAAAGTGCCAACTTACAAATGCAGAACGAATGATAGAAAATGCATAGTTTTTCCAACCATCTTAGTAACACAGTAAGCACACTACATATGAACCTTCAAGTTTTGAACTTTCAAAAGATGCAAATGTGCGTTCACATGTCCATTCACGTAAGTCAGAGTAGTACCATATAGCTGATTGTGTTAGTTGGGTACCAAGGCTAACTTTGTTGGACTTATGAACAAATTGGACTTACAAATGCACTCTCAGAAAGGAACCTGTTCATATGTAGGGGACTTACTGTAATTGATTCAGGCAAGAATCATCAGTGAACATTAAAACCACTGGGCAAAAAATTTTTGAGAAACAGGATGTTCAGAGTTTGGCAGTTCCACAAAATGTTAAACAGTTATCACACAGTCTAACAATTCCACTATGTATGTACTCACAAAAAATGAAAATGTACATTTCAAAACTTCTGCATGAATATTCATAACAGCATTATATTTAATACAGAAAAAGTGAAAATAACCTAAATGCCCATCAACAGATGAATGGATAAACAAAATGTGGAATATCCATATAATGAAATATCATTCCACCATAAAAAGGGATGACACATACTACAATATGAATGAACCTTGAAACATACAAATGAAAGAAACTGGACATAAAATTCCACATTTTGTATGGTTCTATTTATATGAAATGTCCAGAATAGGTAAAATTAGAGATAGAAACTGGATTAGTGCTTGCCAGGGGATGGGGGATGGAGACTGACTGATAAGGGACAGGAGTTTGAGTGGTGATAATAATGTTCTAGAAATAGATAGTGGAGTTAGATAGAATATTCTGTGAACATACTAAAAATCACTGAGTTTTTGAGTTTCACTTCAAAAGCATGAATTTTATTGTATGTGTATTATCTCTTAATAAAGATATTTTTTAAGAGAATCAAGATGCTTTAGGAGACCAAATCTGATAGGAATATCTAAACTGGATAGAATCAGGTAATCCAATCCAGAATTAGACCACTAGTGCCTAGCCTGTGACTAATGTGGGCCTGGCTTCTGATGAGCAGTGGGAAATGAGAACAACAGAAGAGGCAGGGCTTGGGGCCAGGGGGCTGGCACTTATAAGACACCTGTATTACAGGGAAATGGGACTGTGCAGAAACTTATGGGTGAGCACCAACTTAAGGAGAGTGGCCTGGTGGGTGTAGAACAGGGGAGAAGGTGTTAGTCTTAGGTGTTGATATCCCTGTCCTCCATAAACCATCCCTGAGATATTCCTGAAAGTCATTTCACAGACCCTCACCCCTGACTTCTGGAGAAGGCAATGGCACCCCACTCCAGTACTCTTGCCTGGAAAATCCCATGGACATTGGAGCCTGGTAGGCTGCAGTCCATGGGGTCACTAAGAGTCGGACACGACTGAAGCAACTTAGCAGCAGCAGCAGCACCCCTGACTGACAAGCTGGGATCTCCTGCCCCCATAGCCTGGGTCAATGCCACTTACCTGGAAAGCTCCAAATTGGAATTTTTCCTTCTGGCAGGCATTGCTCTTCCACCTCCAATTTGAGGATAAGATCTGGTTTGGTAACATGATACCCTGCTAATGAGAAATGAAAGCAATACCTCCTTGGTCTTCAAAGATTCTGAGAAAAAGAAAGGTGGAGTGTGGGGCAGTACAAGGGATGTATCACTTGACACAATGGTAGTCAAACCAATTCACCTGGGTTTTGAGTTCCCAAACACCTTGTCAGGAAAGCAAAGGAGGAAAAGGAACTCTGATCCTTGGAATTTAATGTCAAACTCTTCTATAGTTCAGAGGCCTAACAAGTTTCCAACTCGAGAAAGGAAAAGGCATTCTGTTGGACAGAGTAATCATAAATAGCAAAATTACCTGAGGAAGCCATTCTTACCTACAGAGACCAGGTTGCTGTAGGTCTCCAGCATCACGTCTCTGTACAGGGTTCTCTGTGGAGGGTTCAGGTACTGCCATTCCTCCTGGGTAAAATCCACAGCCACATCCTCAAATGTCATGAGTCCCTGTAACTGTATATTCTTTTATTTGAAAACGCTGACCACTGAATGATAAGAATGGGATAAATGTAAGGGAACTTCTGTTTGGGTTCCCAGTTCACGATGATGACAATACAGGATGTCTGTCAAGTTACTGACCTACTTGGTGGGGGGAAAAAAATCACAAGTCATGGTTGAGAAACTATCATACTAAATAATAGAATATTTAAGACAATGTTGTATTAGGATGGACAAGTAGTCCAATAGAACTAAAAAGATAATCCAAATGTGTAGGGACACCTGACTAATGATAAAGTTGAAACTGCAAAATAGTGAAGAGGATGATATTTTCAAATAAATATAGATGGGTTACTGGATATCTATGTGGACCAAAAAGATTATATTTAACCCCTAACTCTCACCATACACAAAAATCAGCTACAGGTAAATTGCAAATCTAACGTGAGAGGAAACACAATGAAGTATCTGGAGAATACTATAGGAAAATGTTTTTGTAAGGTTAGGGTAGGGAAAATCAAAAACAAAGACATGAAAAGCACTACTCATAAAGGAAAAGATATATGTTACAAGATTAAAAATACAGCAGTAAGAGAAGAGGAACTAAAAATAAAGAGCCTCTTGATGAGGGTGAAAGAGGAGAGTGAAAAACCTGGCTTAAAACTCAATGTTCAATAAATGAAGATTATGGCATCCAGTCCTATCACTTCATGGCAAATAGATGGGGAAAAAGTTGGAAACAGTAACAGATTTTATTTTCTTGGGCTCCAAAATCACTGCAGACCGTGACTGCAGCCACGAAACTAAAAGAAGCTTGCTCTTTGGAACAAAAGCTATGACAAACCTAGACAGTGTATTAAAAGCAGAGGCATCACTTTGCTAACAAAGATCCATATAGTTCAATCCCTTGTCCAGGAAGATTCCACATGCCAGAGGGCAAGTAAGCCTGTGCATCACAACTACAGAGCCCACCTGCTACAACTCCTGAAGCCTGCATACCTAGAGTCCATGCTCTGCAACAAGAGAAGCCACCACAATGAGAATCCCATGCACGGCAACTAGAGAAAGCCTGTGGGTAGCAACAAAGACCCAGCACAGCCACAAAGAAATAAAAATTTTACAATGCATACCAAAAATCTTAAAAAAAGAATATACAGTACTGTTAGAAAAAATACAGCAGTAAAAAGGTAAGTACAGATGGGGAGATTATCTTCAGCTTTCATAAGTGATAAAGGGTTCTTATCTGGAACATATAAAATAACCCCTACAAATCAAAAGAAACACAAGCAGCACAGAAAAATAGACAAGAGATGTGAATACTAAAATGAAAATCATATGAACATATGTTCTGTGAACAGAAAAAAATGTACTTAACCCCATTAGCACTTAGGTAAATGAAAATTTAAGCTCCATTGAGACACCACTTGGCACTCACCAGAAACATTATAATTACATGATTAAAATGCCATAAAACTGTGTGGACATGGGAACTCTCACACACTGTTAACAGGAATATAAAAACTGGTATAACTGCTTGGGAAAACAGTTGCATTGTTTACTAAAGTCAATGACTGCAAATACTATGATCCAGCAACACCTTAGAGAAAATCAGGCACATGCACTCTAGAAAACAAGCACAAGGATGTTCACAGGAGGACTATTTCTAATGCTAAGTTGTGGGGAAAACCCAAATGTCCCTCAGCAATACAATGGGCAAATTGTGGGACAATCTTTCAAAGGAATACTATGTGGTAACAAAAAGGAATGAACTACAACTGCATATCCAACACAGATGAATGCCACAGATGTACTAATGAGCAAAAGAATCCAAACACAGAAGAGCACATACTGCATGACTCTGTTTATATACAGGAAGAGAACAGGCAGGCCTAATCCATGCTGTTAGAAGTTAGGAAGTGGTTACCTTTGGGGCTGGTACTGATTGGAACAGCATGAAGGGGGATTTGGAGGTCCTGATTATGTCCTAATCTTGACCTTGTTTCCAGGAGTGGCTCCACAGGGTGTTCACTTTGTAATAATTCATCAAGCTGTACACTTATAAACCATACCTCAAGTATGTTATAATTGTATACCTAAAATTATTTTAGACAAATGCAAAGACACTTCAATGGAAAATGGGAGTTCCATTTCAACAAATGGTATTGGAACAACTGACTATCCATATGCAAAAAAAAAAAAAAGAACTTCAATCATACCTCCAACATATATAAAAATTAACTCAAAATGGATCACAAACCTAAATGTAAAATCTAAACCTACAAAATTTTTAGAATAAAATATAGGAGAAAATCTTTTTAACCTTAGATTTGCCAAGTATTTCTCTGATGTGACAGCAAAACTCAAGACACTGTTAAAAGAATAAAACCCATGGAATGGGAGAAAATATTTACAGATTGTACATCTGACAAAGAAGTTGTATTGAGAATACATAAGAACTAGAACTCTCAAAACTTAAAAAAAAGCCAAGAGACATACTTTATCAAAGTTAAATGGCAAATAAGCACATACCAAGATGCTCAACATCATTAGCCATGAGGAAACCAAATCAAAACCACAATGAGCTACCACTACATATGTATTAGAATGGGAAAAAACATGACAATGGCAAGTGCTGGTGATGATGTGGAATAAACAAAGTCTCATTTACCACAGATAGAAATGCAAAGTGGCACAGACACTTTGGAAAACAGTTTTCCAGTTTCTTATGAAGTTAAGCATATACTTCCATAGTATCTGCAATCCAACTCACAGGTATATTTACCCAAGTGAAATGAAAACTTATGTAAATCCCAAATCCTGTACATGAACATTTATAAAGCAGCTATATTTGTAATCACCAAAATATGTAAATAACTCAAATGTTATTCAACCTGTGAAGGAATAAACTGTAATACACATAATGTAATCCAACTCAACAATAAAAATGAAAGAACTAATGATACATGCAAAAACATGGGTGAACCTCAAATGTATTATGCTAAGTGAAAGTAGCCAGACTCAAAAAGCTACATACTATATAGTAGTAGTAAGTAGTGTTAGTCACTCAGTCATATCTGCCTCTTTGTGACCTCATGGACTGTAGCCTATGAGGTTCCTCTGTCCACGGGATTCTTCAGGCAAGAATACTGGAGTGGGTTGCCATTCCCTTCTCCATGGGATCTTCCTGACCTGGGGACTGAACCCAGGTCTCCTGCATTGCAGGCAGATTCTTCACCATCTGAGCATACTATATGATTTCATTTCTATAACATGGAAAAGGCAAAACTATAGAGACCAAAAATATATCAATGATTACTAGGGGCCAGGGTGTGGCAAGGAGTGAACTACAAAGGGGAAATATAGTTGACCCTTGAACAACACAGGTTTGAACTACATAGGTCCACTTATATGCAGATTTTTCCAATTAAATATATTGGCAAATTTTTGGAGATTTGCAACAATTTGAAAAACTCACAGATAAACTGTGTGCCCGAGAAATATAGAAAATATTAAGAAAAAGTCTTGAAAAAATAGTATATATGTAGATACTGTTCTATCCTTACATAGACATAAGGTGATTTTTTTTTTTTGCCACACTATGTGGCTTGCAGGATCTTAGTTCCAGGCCATGGAGTTGAACTCTGGGCCCTCAGCAGTGAAAACTCAGAGCCTTAACCAGAAAGACTGATGTGAGGTGCTCTTCTCTGTTTCGCCTAACTCAGAACTCAGGCCGAAAAGCAGTAGGCATTGCTCTAAAAGACTGCAAGGCAAACTAACATCCCACAGATGCCTGGGGCCAAAGATTACAGTCCAGACAGACAACAGACTGCCTAAGGCCTGAGATTCTGTGGGAAGTTGGGATATTCAAAAATACCCACATACAGGGAAAGGTAGAAAGCCACATACATGCCCAGGATAGGACTTTGGCTCAAAAAAAAAAAAAAGACGTGAGAAGACTAACTGCTCTAATTCTTCATGAGCATAGAAAAATGAAAAGCTTCCAAATTCTTACAGGAATTGAATGTAAAATTGACACATAAACTTATTTAAGATTGTACAAAATAGGAAAATGCAGACTAATCTCACTTATGAACAACAGTGCAAAAATCCTAAATAAAATACAGTTGATCCTTGAACAACTGAGGGTTAATCCCCGTATAACTTATATTGGCCCTCCATATCAGAGGTTCTTCCACATCTATGGATTCAACCAAGTCCACAGGACTGTGTAGTACTGTAGTACTCACTATTGAAAAAATCCACATGCAAATGGACCCAAACAGTTCAAACTCACCTTGTTCAAAAGTCAGCTGCATAAGCAAACAATAGACCCACATTAAGACAATAATACATCATGACCAAGTAAGATTTATTCCAGCCATACGATGATAGTTCAATATTAGAATATTCATTAACATAAATCACCATTAAACAGACCTAAAGAAAAAACTTATATGAATATAACTAATATAAGAAATGCTAATACAAAAATATTGAAACAGAATTCAATACCCAATCCTGATCAACGAAAACTACAGATTAGAATAAATGATAATTTCCTTAAAATAACCAAAGATAGATAAATACTGGTAAATAAGATAGGAAGGAGGGAAGGAATGAAGGAAAGATTAGAATTGAAGGTAGGAATGGAAGGAAGAAGGAAAAGAAGGAAGGAAAGGCAAACTGGAATGGAAGAAAAGAAAGGATGGACAGAGGGATGGACTGGACTGGAAGGAAGGACAGAATGTATGTTTTGCATAGGGGCCTTGGATCACCATGGATAATGTAATGATGTGATTTAGGGTTGGGGCTGGCTATACCAGAAAGATCAACCACATGATTTACGGTAGGGGCTTTGGGTCACTCCCAGAGGGGCTGGACAGAGAGAGCAACCACATAGACAATCACGCCTATAAAAGTGGAAGTGAAAGTGAAGTCGCTCAGTCGTGTCCGACTCTTTGTGACCCCATGGACAGTAGCCTGCACCAGGCTCTTCTGTCCATGGGAATTTCTAGGCAAGAGTACTGGAGTGGGTTGCCATTTCCTTCTCCAAGGAATCTTCCTGACCCAGGGATCGAACCCAGGTCTCCTGCATTGTAGACAGACGCTTTACCGTCTGAGCCACCAGCGAAGTCTATAAAATGAAGCCCTAATTAAAAACTCTGAATACTGAAGCTCACCAGAGTATCTCTGGTTGACAGAATTCCATGTGTACTACCAGACATCAATACCAATTACACAAAGTCATGCATCTTGACCTCATGGGGAGAGAAAAATGGAAGCTCCATGTTTGGTACTTTCTGGGGATCTGCCCTATATACTTCTCTCTTTGGTAGGTTCCAATCTGTGTCCTCTCCCTGTAACAAGCCATAGCCATGAGTATTACTGCTTTCAGTGAGTTCTCTGACTTCCTCCAATGAACTGTCAAACCTAAAAGTGACCTTGGGGACCCCCAAACTTGCAAGTGGTGTTCAGAAGTCAGGGTGGTCTCTTATCAGGACAGTTTTCTCTAACTTCAGAGTTGTCAAACTCTTCATAGATAGAATGACACAAAGTCACAAAGATGCAGTTATCCCTAAGTTAATTTATAAATGTAATGTGATCCCAATTTAAAACACAAGGTTCTTAATGGTACTAAACAAGGTAGTACTAAAGATCATATCAAAAAATAAATATGCAAGAATAGCTAGAAAATTTCTGGAAAAGAAAAACTGTCTAGGGAGGAAGCAGCCCTACCAGATACCAAAACATATTTTGATACAGGCATTCTATCAAAGCACAGGGTTCAGAAGACCCACTTTTTAATAAATGGTGCTGAGTTAACTCAAAAGCCATTTTGGAAAGACTAGATTGGATCCACATCTCATTGCATAAGGTATAAACACCAAATGGATCAGAGGCCTAAATGTAAAAAAAAAAAAAAAGAAGCTAAACAAAGTACTAGAAGAAAGCATGGGTGAATGTCCATATAACCTGGATGTTGTTGTTGTTGTTTACTCACTCAGTGGTGTCTGACTCTGCAACCCCATGGACTGTAGCCCGCCAGGCTCCTCTGTCCATGGGGATTTCCAGGCAAGGATACTGAAGTGGGTTGCCATTTCCTTCTCCAGGGGATCAAACCCACATCTCCTGCAAGTCTCCTGCACTGCAGGAGGATTCTTTACTGCTGAGCCACCAGAGGCAGGGAAAGACTTTCTAAATATGAATAAAAATCCAGATATAATAAAAGATTAATAAACATAACCACAAAATACAATATAAAAACACTTTGGTAAGTCCAAGGACAAAGCAGGGGTGAAATATGTTGCAACATATATCACAAATAAAGACTGGTATAACATATATCACAGATAAAGATTAATATCCTTAACATATAAAGAACTCTTGAAAATCAAGGGGGAAAAAAGGACAAATACCTGACAGAAAATCAGGCAAAAAATGTAAGACAATTAACAAGGGAAATAAAAATATCTCTTAAATATATGAAATTATATTCAACTTTACTCATAATAACAGAAATGGCAATTAAAACTAAATAGAGATACCATTTCTTATCTAGCAGATTAGAAAAAGTTTAAAAGCCAGACAACATACTCTATTGGTATAGTCACAGAGAAACAAGGCACTATCATACATTGTTGGTAGGAATATAAAACAGTATAACTCATATAGAAGGGAATTTAGCAATATGTAATCAACTGTATTTACCCTTTGATCAGCAATGCCATCTGTAGAAATTTATATAGAAGATATACCTGAACGAAAAGGAAATAATTTATGCACAATACATTTCATTTCAGCATTATTCTTTTTAAAATTGTATTTATTTATTTGGCTGTGCCAGGTCTTAGCCACTGGATCACTGGGGAAGTCCCCAGCATTATTCTTAATTGCAAAATACTGGAAACAACCAAAAGTCACACATACATAGGAGAATGACTGAACAAACTGGTGCATCCACCAATGGAATACTATGCAGCCGAAGAAATGAATGAAACAGAAATATAGCAATCCTAAAGTTCATATAAAAGTCACAAAAGACCTGAATAGATAAAGCAATCTTGAGAAAGAACAACAAAGCTGCAGGAACCACACTCCATCATTACAAATAAACTGTATTCAAAGCTATAGTAATCAAAATAGCTTGAGTTGATTGAATCAAAATAGTAATCAGAATACTTGCATAAAAACAGACACACAGATCAATGGAACAGAAGGCCCAGAAATAAACCCATGCATATATGGTCAATTAACTTATGACAAAGGAGCCAAGAATATACAATGTGGAAAAGATAGCCTCTTCAATAAATTTAAAATAAATTCTGTTGGGAAAATTGGACAGCTACATGCAAAAGAATGAAACTGGAACACTATCTTATACTACATGCAAAAATTAACTCAAAATGGCTTAAAGACTTGAATATGGGACCCAAAACCATAAAATTCCTAGAATAAAACATAGGTGGTAAGCTCCTTGACATCAGTTTCAGCAACGATTTTTTTGGTTAATAAAAAAATCATTGGTTTAATGATTAACACCAAAAAGCAAAGGCAGTAAAAGCAAAATTCAACAAACAGGACTACATAAAAATAAAGCGCTTCCATACAGCAAAGGAATCCATCAAGAACATGAAAAAACCACCTACCAAACAGGAAAAAACATCTGCAAATCATATAAATTATAAGGGGTTAATATCAAAAATATATAAAGAACTCACAACTCAGTATCAAAAATAAACCCAGTATAAAAAAAAAACAATTAAAAGATAAGCAGGGACTTTTCCCTGGTGGGCCAGTGGTTAAGTCTGCCTGCCAATGCAGGGAACATGTGTTTAATTCTGGTCTGGGAAGATTCCACATGCTGTGGAGCAACTAAGCCCATGCACCACAATTACTGAGCCCTTGCTCTAAAGCCCCTGCTCTACAACAAGAAAAGGCACTGAAATGAGAAGCCCATGCATCACAACTAGAGAGTGGCCCTCATTTGCCAAAACTGGAGAAAGCCCGGGTGCAGCAATGAAGACCCAGTCATAAATATTTTTTTAAATCAAAAAAAAAAAAAAGCAGAGGATCTGAAGAGACATTTTTCCAAAGAATACACTCAGATGGCCAACAGGCACATGAAAAAATGCTCAACATCACTAATCATTAGAGAAATGCAAATCAAAACCACAATAAGCTATCACTTCACACCTGTCAGAATAGCTATTATCTAAAAGATAAGCAATAGCAAGTGTTGGCAAGGATGTGGAGAAAAGGGAATCCTTATGCAGTGTTAGTGAGAATGTAAATTGGTGCAGCCATTATGTAAAATAGTATGGGGATCCCTCAAAAAATTAAAAATAGAATTATCATATGATCCATCCATTCCTTTCCTGGCTATTTACTCAAAGGAAACAAAAACACTGACTGGAGAAGATGTATGTACCTCAGTGTTCACAGTAGCATTATTTACAATAACCAAGACATGGACTTTACCTGAGTGTCCACTGAAGGATGAACGGATACAGAAAAATGTGATAGACACACATACACAAATGGAATATTATTCAGCCATAAAAAAGAAGGAGCTCTTGCCATTTGTGACAACATGGATGGATCTTTAGGGCATTATACTAAGTGAAATAAGTCAGAGAAAGTTAATACCATATGATCTCACTTGTATGTGGAATCCAACCAACAAAAGAACCCTTATAGACACAAAAAACAGATTGGTAGTTGCAAGACGCAGGTGGTGATGGGTGGGGATAGACAAAATTGGTAAAGGTGGTCAAAAGGTACAAACTTCCAGTTATAAAATATCTGTAAGTAAGTCCTGGGGATGTAATGCACAACATGATGACTACAGTTAATAATACTGTATTGTATATTTAAAAGTTGCTAACAGAAGAAATCTTGAAAGTTTTCATCATAAGAAAAAAATGAGTAACCATGGTGATGACTGTTAACTAGACTTACTGTGGTGATCATTTTGGAATATACACAAGTACTGAATCATTATGTTGTACATCTGAAACTAATGTATATGTCAATCATATCTCAATTAAAATGAATGAGGACAATATTTGTAAACATACATGCAGCAACTTTCAGGATATATTATTAAGGGAAAAAAGCAAAGTGCAAAAGAGTCTATAAATAAAGTATGCTACCTTTTTGAGTAATATGAAAGGGGAAATCATCACATGAGTACATCATGCAAAATGCCAGGTTGGATGAAGCACAAGCTGGAATCAAGATTGCTGAGAGAAATATCAATAACCTCAGATATGCAGATGACACCACCCTTACAGCAGAAAGTGAAGAACTCAAGAACCTCTTGATGAAAGTGAAAGAGGAGAGTGAAAAAGTTGGCTTACAACTCAACATTCAGAAAACTAAGATCATGGCATCTGGTCCAATCACTTCATGGCAAATAGATGGGGAAACAATGGAAACAGTGATATACTTTATTTGGGGGGGGGCCTCCAAAATCACAGCAGATGGTGACTGCAGCCATGAAATTAAAAGATACTTGCTCCTTGGAAGAAAAGCTATGATCAACCTAGACAGCATATTAAAAAGCAGAGACATTACTTTGCCAACAAAGCTACATCTAGTCAAGGCTATGGTTTTTCCAGTAGTCATGTATGGATGTGAGAGTTGGACTATAAAGAAAGCTGAGCGCCTAAGAATTGAGGCTTTTTTGAACTGTGGTGTTGGAGAAGACTCTTGAGAGTCCCTTGGACTGCAAGGAGATCCAACCAGTCCATCCTAAAGGAAATCAATCCTGAATGTTCCCTGGAAGGACTGATACTGAAGCTGAAACTCCAATTCTTTGGCCACCTGATGCAAAGAACTGACTCACTAAAAAACCCTGATGCTGGGAAAGAATGAAGGCGGGAGGAGAAGGGGACGACAGAGAATGAGATGGTTGGATGGCATCACTGACTCGATGGACATAAGTTTGAGTAAGCTCCAGGAGTTGGTGATAGACAGGGAAGCCTGACATGCTACAGTCCATGGAGTCACAAACAGTCAGACCCAACTGAAGGACTGAACTGAACTGAAAGGGGAAATTTTTAAAATATACCTTTATCTGCTTCTTTTAAAAAGAAATGTTATAAGCATAAATCAGAAACTAACAAGACTGGTTATCTCCAAGGTAGAATGAGAATTAGGTATTAGGCACAGGAAGAGGTGACAATTCTGTGTATATATTTCTGTCTTCAAATCATATTAACATTTTATATATAGTATAAAGGATAAAGTTAAATCAACAAAGATGGAAAGAAATAAAATCAAAATGGAATACAAACAGAAAAAAGGAACCTAACTGTATACCAAATAAATAACATAACCACACTATATAGGAAAAAATCAAAAGGAAAAATTAATTCATGTAACTTCTAAACAGAGTACTTTGATTACATATCCTCAGTATAAAAGGCATGCAAACAATTCGTGTACTGTACTCAATAGGTTGATTTTTCACAGGTGTGTAGGAATTCTGAGCCTACCTTCTGTATATTGTAAGACTAAGAAAATGAATCAATATATTGATGTTAGGAGCCAGTGCTCTCACTGTTGGTGAAGGGAGATGCAAATATGGAGTAAGAGAGGTTAGGAAGATTCCTGGGATATTGCATAAATTCAAGCTGTGCATGTATGTATGTGTGTGTATACACAGACATACAGAGACACAGTTCACTGAAAAGACCTAGAAGTAATGATGCCCCAACAGCAATGAGCACAACTACCATCCAGATTTTGATTTCTATATATAATTATTTACTAACAGGAACCAGTGCTGCTTGGAGAAATGGCTGATTCTAGGCCTGGGGTAGGAAAAGTAAAAGATGGAAGCTGGAACATTTTATTATGTCGGCACTAAGGTAGTGCTCAGAAAAGTATCAGAATGTGACAAAAGGACACAAAAGCCAGCTAGGGGACCCCCCTGGATAACTCAGGGGCAAGTGAGCAGCAAAATAAATAATGACAATTATAACAGATTATAATCTACCGAAAAGTTAAAATCCATAAAAATTAAAATCCTGTATTAATGATATAAATAAAGAAGAGGGAGCCCCATCTCCTAACACCATCACTGACCTTGGGCATTAGGATTCCAACATGTGAAGTTTGGGGTCACACAAACATCCAGACCATAGCAAAGGTCAACAAACAAAAATCAATCATATTTCTATATACTAGCAATGAATACTTGAAACTGAACTTTTAAAAACAAAACCATTTACAGAGGCTTAAAAAATGAAGCATGCCATATTGTTGTGGAATGAACTGTGCCCCCCCTAAAATTCTTAAGCTGAATGCCCAAACCCCCAGTGTGACTGTATTTGGAGACAGGGTCTTTAAGAAGGTAATTAAGGTTAAATGAGGTCATAAGAGTAGGATCTGATCCAACAGGATTGGTGTCCTAAAAATAGGAAGAAACACCAGAGCTTCCTCTCACTCTGCAGATGCACAAAGGAAAGACTATGTGAGGACAGTGAGAAGGCAGCTGGCTATAAGCCAGGAAGAATGTCCTCACCAAAACCAACTCTGATCTGGGACTTCTAGCCTCCAGAACTGTGAAAAAATAAATTTCTGTTGTTTAAGCCACCAAGTCTGTGGCATTCTATGACAGCCTGAGCAGACTGATACACATACACAGAATCTGTATGTTGAAAATTATAAAATGTTGATGGAGTCAGTAAATGAAGATCTAAATAAATAAATGGATAGGTAAATAAATACTGTGTTCATGGACTGGAAGACACAACATGATAAAGACGTCAAGTCTCCCCAAACTGATCTACAGGTTTAACTCAATTCCTATAAGAATCCCAGCAAGATCATTTTTAGACATGTAAACAAGATTATTCTAAAATGTACATATAAAGACAAAGGCACAAGAATAGCCAAAAAATGTTGAAAAGGTAGAATAAAGCTGGAGAAATCATACTACTTGATTTCAAGACCTATCATAAAGCTGCAGTAATGAAGACAGTGTGGTACTGGCGGAGGATTAGACACACAGATCAATAGAACAGAAGACAGTCCAGAGATGGATCCCACAAATATGGCCAACTGATTTTTGACAAAACCATAAAATCAATTCAATGGAGAAAAGATGGTCCTTTCAACAAACAGGGGTTAGAACAAATAGAAATCCATTTGCAAAATTATGAACCATGACCTAATCCTTACACCTTACATAAAAATTAACACAAAATGGATCTTGAGTCTAAATCTTGAGTAAACCTAAAATTATAAACATTACAGGAGAAAATCTTCATGACCTAATGTGATATTGTGACTCATAATAAGAAATTAATTTTTGGTCTTAGCTCCCAAATTCTGGCAGAAAGAGCTCCTGAAACCCTTGGAGTATCTCAAGCAAGGAAAGCAATAAAAGTGTCTTTTGATATATTAATGAGATGACTTTAGGACCCCACCTAAGGAGGGGGAGCTGGTGGCCAGCCACGTGATTAAAGGACTGGAAGTTTTACTCCCACCCCCTAACCTTGGGGATGGGGAGAGGGACTGGAGTTTAAATCAAAAGTTAATTGCTAAATAAATAACAACAACAAAGCCAATAGCCAATGAGTTAACCAATCATGCCTATGTAAAGAGTTCAGTTCAGTTGCTCAGTTGTATCCAACTCTTTGTGACTCCATGGACTGCAGCACGCCAGGCTTCCCTGTCTGCATAAAAATCCAAAAGGACTGGATTCAGAGAGCTTCTGAATTGTAAACACATGGAGGTGCTAGGAGAGTGGCACACCTGGACCTGGAGGTGTGGAAGCTCTTCCCCATATACTTTGCCTTTACATATCTCTTCCATCTGCATGTTCATCTGTATACTTTAATATATCCTTTAATAAACTGGGAAACATGTTTCCCTGAGTTCTGTGAGCCACTGTAGCATATGAATCTAACTCGAAGAGGGGGTCACTGGAAGTTCTGATCAATAGCTGGTTGCACAGAAGCACAGGTGATAAGCACTGGGCTTTTGACCAGCATCTTAAGTTGGGAGGTGGGGCAGTCTTGTGGAACTGAGCCCTTAACCTATAGGATCTGACACTATCTCCAGGTGGACAGTGTCAGTGTTAAGTTGTAGAACACCCAGCTGGTGTCACAGAGGTTTGCTTGTTGTGGGGGGAAACTGCCACACATTTGGTGACCAGAAGTATCAGAAGTGTTATTTGTGAGAGTAAAGGAAAACTTATGGGAGTGACACAGTAGGAAAGAACTGGGCTTTTCTCTACACAGGAGATACAAGACTAGAGTTTTTCCATCTTAACTGAGGCAAAGAGTTCTTAGACCTGACACTGTTAGGGGAAGCACACTGACTGAAACCGCCCACCTTGGCCAGGCACCATAGCAACCATTTGCATGAGCTGTTTTACAACAGGAGGTCCTGCTAAGGAACACGGAACTAATAAGCTACCACCAACGGGAAGAGTTCGGGAAAGGTCAAAAGGAGACACCACATGTCCAACCACCTCCCAGAATCCTTCTCTCTGGCACACATCTTGGCTGAACAAGGCGTGCATCACCAGAAAGGACTCTGAGTCAGAATGATTGGCTAAAGACAACCCGGAAACCATAAAATCCCATCACCATAAAACCCGAGACTGCAAGCCATGTGGCAGAGCTGTTCTCCTGGGTTCCCTTACCCTACTGCTCTCCACCCGGGTGCCCTTTCCCAGTAAAATCTCTTGCTGTGTCAGCACATGTATCTCCTTGGACAATTCATTTCCGAGTTTTAGACAAGAGCCCAGTTTCGGGCCCTGGAAGGGGTCCCCCTTCCTGCAACAACACCAAAAGCACAACCCATAAAGGAAATAGTTTATAAAATGGACATTTTCAAAATTAAAAATTCTTGCTCTGTGAACAACATGATTAAAAGACAAGCCACACACTTGGAGAAAATATTTACAAATCTGACAAAGGACTTGTACACAGAATATAAAAAGAACTCTCAAAACTCAATCGTGAGAAAAACAATCCAATTTAAAAATGGGCAGAAGACTTGATCAGACACTTCACCAAAGAGGATATGCAAAAAGTAAATAAGCCTATATAAAGATATTCAATATCACTGGCCATTAGAGAAATGCAGATTATTCTGTGATTGAAGACAACTCCACCACCCAAAGGAAGATTCAGCAAATAAATGACTTGAAAGGCAATTGCAGGAAACTTTTACTTCCCTTAGGACTTGATGTGTTCTCTTGGAAGAGTAAATGGAGCCAGATTTCCTCTGGCTGCCAGAGGCTCAAAGAGAAATTTGCAACTCAACTAATATTGTAATGTGTAACTGTCTGTTACACCCTAAGTCATGTGTCTACATTTTAATTTGGCCTTTGCTGTCTCTCATTTTCCCTGATATTAACACTTATTTATAAATAATCTATTTTATGTTTGAGATTCCAACATTGCTGAACACATCCATAGTAAAATAAAAGGAAGAGACAACATCCTTACCTGGGGTTCGGCCATTCCCTCCTCTTCTTGGGAAAAAATAAGAGATGTGTGAAGACTGAGCTAGAAGAGTGGAGAAGTGTAGAGCATATGAGAGACCCCATCAGGCTTCCAGTGCCCAGAAATATCTGCCTAGAAATCCCCTCACACCAGCTGGGCACATGGCTGCTCTGTGGAAGTTTGGGAAACCATTTGGTTTTAACAACCACTTGTGTATTCTTGAGTCTTTTTTTCATGCAAAAACAAAAGTTTTCTTCTGTATATATACTTGTGTACTGACTCAGAAATTGTATTTCTAGGTATTTTCCTTAATGAAATAAATAATGGATCACAATTTCTCCTTAAGTAGTTTCATCTCAGCATTGACTTTTAACAATGCCAAACTTATGATCCATAATAAGGGATTAAATTCTATGTAGCTATTAAAATAATCTTGTATGGAACTGTACACTTATTATGTTTATTTTTCTGTACGTTTCTAAATTACAAGTATTTTAAATGTTACACGATAAATTTTTAAGCTGAATCATAGTAACTTCAAAATGAAAAAAAGCTAAGTTATGAAACTGCAGGAACCCATGCGTTAAATGTTTAAAGATGCATACACCTTATACACACTAAAAAATGTCTAAGAATTACAATATAAATATAGGGGCATAAAATTAGTTCCTTTTTATTCTCCTCTCATTGCTAATCAATCTACAATGCAAATGTTACCTACTTTTAAATCCCAAAAAGAAATTTAACTTTAAAATTATTATTCCCATGCGTTTTAAGCCAGATCCCCCCCAGAATCCACACCACCAGTCCCTGCCCAACCTTCCCAAGCCCCAAACTCTGGGCGAGGCCCTTTATTGGGTGTGTACTCTCTGGTGCCTCTTCTTCCTTCTCCTCACCTCACTGGGGCCCTAGCCCAGGAGTCAGAAGGAAGCCCTCGGGTGCAAATTCACTTCAACTGGAGCATTCAAAACAGGCCCCTACCTAGGGGGCTCGGAAAAGGGAATATGGGCAGGAGAGATGGGGGCGCCTATGCAGAAGCTTGAGGATGCGTATAAACCCTTAGCGCAGGTCACTGTACTAGAAAATGTGTAAAAGTCAACATTTAGTAAGCCCCATTCAACCCTGACTAGCCCCATAACTTTGTCTACAACTGAGCCCACAAACCCTCATTCACTGACCTCTTGGTCCACCATCACTCACCCCACAACCTCCCACGTCAATGACCCCCCCAAACCCGCTTCATTCGTTCTCCAGAACTCCCCATCACTCAGCCCATCATCCCTACCACTCGCTCCCTCAACCTCTTTCTCGACAACAGATTTTCTGCTCGGTGCAAAGGAGACAGTTACGAGAACTAGCGCCGGAGAAGCACTTCCGCTTTGGGACCAACTCAGGCTCCGCAGCCCAAAGGGCTGCAGCAGCCGGGTGTGCGCACGCTCAGTGGGGCCTTTGAGCCCACGTCCGCCAATAGTCAACATGGGGCCCCCTCCCGCCGGCCGGACGCGAACGCAATGGGGCGCAGCGCAGGCGCAGAAGAAAATGGCCGCTCCGGTGACGTCACTGCTCTGACGGGGGGATGGCCGCGCCTACCGCTTCTCCCTTCTAGGGATGCAGTTGTAGAACAGGTGTTTATGATCTACAGAGGCCGTCATTCCTAAGACTCCAAAGACCGGCTTCCTTATTGTGGGAGGGGAAATGCCCAATAAAGAAAACGCTAGCAGGAGGGAATTTGATGTCTTGAACCTGGAGGGCAGCATCAGGTTTGCAGGTGTAATTGAATAGGAAGTCGGCATGCGTGGCAGAATTGTTCAGCGTGCACAAAGGCTGAGAGTAGGAAAAAGTCACTGGCTCCATCCAGTGGCCAAGGCTGGGAGTTTACAGTCTAGCGTTTGAAGGACGGTGTGCAGCCAAACAAGCTGCTGAAGAATAAATAAACGGCCACCTAGTACGTAAACACACACCGGGATGAAGGGGATCTGTTAAGCAGTGGCTAGGAGGCTGTTTTCTCAGGATGGGCAGGAACGATCTCCATTTGTCGGAGGTTACAGTTACGCTGATCAAAGGAGCTAGCCACACAAATATCTGAATCAAAGAGCTTTGTGGTGGAAGGTGAGGTTGTTGCAAAGGCCCTGCCTGAAGTAGGACTGGTTTGGCATATTGGAGGAACAGAAACAATGTCAGTGTGTTGGGAATGTAGGAATTGTGGGCAAGGGAGAAGTGAAAGGGTGGCAGATGCCCTACGGCCTCCCCTGCCAGGGACAGAGCTCCTATTTCCTTCTGGACATAATGGGATGCCATTAACAGGAGAGGGGTCAGATTTTTTAAAGTCCAGTCTGAAGCAATCTAGCATTATATATTAACTTTTAAAATACATGTATATTTGACTCTTTTTTTCTATTGCCTGTATTGCACCACTAGAATATGAGCTGCGCAGTAGCTCCTCCTGTGTGCCTGGTAGTGTTCTAGACATTGGGAATATAGCAGGGAAGAAAACAGAACCGACCAACCAAATAAAATGATAGAAACAGCTATGTAATCTAGGGCAGGACTTAACTCCTCTGGGCTTAATTTCCTCATCTATAAAATGAGGATAATGACAGCACTTACCTATAAGACTGTAGTGACAAATGAACTGTTAATTGTAAATAGTTTAGAACAATCCCTGGCACATAGCAAGTGCTAATATATAACTGATGATGACATACTGATGATTAAGATAAAATTAGACATGTGTCTGTATAAAACTTTTACTAAGAAGAAGGAAAAAATAAAAAGATGACCTGCAGGCTGCTTTGTGGATAACAGATTTCAGAGGGCAAGGATGAAAACAGGAAGAATAGTGAGGAGGCTTCTGCCAATGGGCCCAGTAAGTGATAATGGAGGCTCAGACCTAGCTCATTATCTCCTGTGTGCCAGACACTGTGTGAAGCACATATGACCTGGCTCAGATACTCCCCCATTTCTGTGAACAATCCTGTGGTCCTCCCTCTTGTCGGTTGAGGAAACTGAGTCCCAGAGATACTAAGTAACTTGCCCAAGGTCACACAGGTTCCCAAGATCAGATCTTTAACTTCTATCCAATAATACTTTGTTTATTTGGTATACCACAGAACTTCTGGAAAGTATCTGAGGGTCCTTATTCCAGAACAATTAAAAACAAGGCAACAAATTTTTTTTGGCTAGGAATATATATGGAGCTTCCTAACAGACAAAGCAAAGAGAGAAAGCAGAGAAGTAACTCAGGTCTCTTGCACTCTTAAGGATTTGCACCTCCTAGATACAAAACTTGTCAACTCTGAATGCATCAGAAGGTGGAAAATAGGAGGATCTGGACCTTTAGGGCCCATGTTATTCTGGCCTCTTCCAGCCTGTAAACATAATGTCTCTACCACCTTGTACTTATACATACATACACACACCCCTACATAGAGAGGAAAATCCTACAGAGTTGGTGGGTCTTGGAATACAGTGACTGCCAGATCCAAAAATGTCCCTGAACTAGTGATACAGACCTACAGAAACTGTCCCAGGATTCAGAGTGCATATCCACAAACTATGTGAGACCAATTTTTCTGCTATGGAGCTAGGATGCCCACTCTCTGTCCTAGGCATCCTCTACCATCAGTCCTTATGGGTACAAATTCATTCAGTAGCCTAAGCACCAGATAGCTAGGTGAAGGGGTGTGGAAATGTGACAGCTAGCTGGTCCCACCACAGAATCTGCACCATGTGACACTCTCACTCAAAGCCCCCGCCCCGCCTCACTGGTGAGTCATTACAATTGCTCTTAAGATACATTTTCTCAAAACCATTGCTATTGTGAGTGGTCATTTTGGACCATGAGGTAGCAGGTGAGTTTGGCAGAGGTACAGCACAGGAGCAGCCAGCTCTTTGGTGATCTTGGAGCTGCCGCTCTAGCCCTCAACTGCCTGCCTCCAAGAGAATGATCACTTTCCATCCTGTTCCATCCATTTAGAGTGGTGTTTGTATGTGCAGCCAAACTGAATCCTGAACAATATATCAGACTTTTCTGTCTTGACAGATGTGTCACTAAACAGAGACACATGGGACCTGTGGGGGCAGGAGGGGTGAATAATGATGAAGGACAGATTGGGAATGAAAGGGTGAGGAGAGACAAAGGATGATGGCAGGGAGATGAATGAGCAGTAGAGTGGAGTGAATGTGGGTAGTGTGGGGCATGAGGGAATGACTATGCATTCAATTTTGAATCAATTTGAATCAATTTATGGATGACACTGAGTAAATGATGGGAAAATGAGGTACCATCTAAGGGACAAAAAGTGAAATTGGAAGGGGACTGTGAGTGAATGGGGCAATGAAAGGTGGTGAATGTGAATGGGGTTGATAAAGCAAGAGCGTGCAAGTTGATATGAGTACCAAGGATTGAAGTGTACATGAATGACAGTCTATGGGGCACAGTATGAGTAAAAAGAGGCTAATTTAGGGGAAAAGTAGCAGAGAATGAAAGTCATGCGAGGCACAGAAGGAAGAATGGGGTGCACAAGGGAGAGAATAAAATGAAATGGACATGAATATGTGGTAGAATGTAAATAAGTGAATTGGGTCGAGTTTGTTTGAGTGAGGATACTATGAGGAAGGAAACTGGCCAGAGGTGAATGAGAGGCAGACTGGGATTCAGTTGAGTTCAGTCGCTCAGTCGTGTTCAACTCTTTGCAACCCCATGGAGCATAGCACGCCAGGCCTCCTTGTCCATCACCAACTCCCGGAGTTTACCCAAACTCATGTCCATTGAATCGGTGATGCCATCCAACCATCTCATCCTCTGTCGTCCCCTTCTCCTCCTGCCCTCAATCTTTCCCATCATCAGGGTCTTTTCAAATGAGTCAGCTTTTTGCATCAGGTGGGCAAAGTACTGAAGTTTCAGCTTCAACATCAGTCCTTCCAATGAACACTCAGGACTGATCCCCTTTAGGATGGACTGGTTGGATCTCCTTGCAATCCAAGGGACTCTCAAGAGTCTTCTCCAACACCACAGTTTAAAAGCACCAATTCTTCGGCATTCAGCTTCCTTTATAGTCCAACTCTCACATCCATACACGACTACTGGAAAAACCATAGCCTTGACTAGATGGACCTTTGTTGGCAAAGTAATGTCTCTGCTCTTGAATATACTATCCAGGTTGGTCATAACTTTTCTTCCAAGGAGTAAGCGTCTTTTAATTTCATGGCTGCAGTCACTATCTGAAGTGATTTTGGAGCCCTCAAAAATAAAGTCAGCCACTGTTTCCCCATCTATTTGCCATGAAGTGACGGGACCAGATGCCATGATCTTTGTTTTCTGAATGTTGAGCTTTAAGCCAACTTTTTCACTCTCCTCCTTCACTTTCATCAAGAGGCTCTTTAGTTCTTCTTCACTTTCTGCCATAAAGGTGGTGTCATCCGCATATCTGAGGTTATTGATATTTCTCCTGGCAATCTTGATTCCAGCTTGTGTTTCTTCCAGTCCAGCGTTTCTCATGATGTACTCTGCATATAAGTTCAATAAACAGGGTGACAATATACAGTCTTGATGTACTCCTTTTCCTATTTGGAACCAGTCTGTTCTTCCATGTCCAGTTCTAACTGTTGCTTCCTAACCTGCATACAGATTTCTCAAGTGGCAGGTCAGGTGGTCTGGTATTCCCATCTCTTTCAGAATTTTCCACAGTTTATTGTGATCCACACAGTCAAAGGCTTTGGCATAGTCAGTAAAGCAGAAATAGATGTTTTTCTGTAACTCTCTTGCTTTTTCGATGATCCAGCAAATGTTGGCAATTTGATCTCTGGTTCCTCTGCCTTTTCTAAAACCAGCTTGAACATCTGGAAGTTCAAGATTCATGTATTGTTGAAGTCTGGCTTGGAGAATTTTGAGCATTACTTTACTAGCATGTGAGATGAGTGCAATTGTGTGGTAGTTTGAGCATTCTTTGACATTGCCTTTCTTTGGGATTGGAATGAAAACTGACCTTTTCCAGTCCTGTGGCCACTGCTGAGTTTTCCAAATTTGCTGGCATATTAGATTAGATTGGACTGACTGGGATTAGATTGAGATAATGCAGGGTAGCATTCCAGTAATGGGTAGGGATCCCAGTGAGAATCAGCCCAGGTGAATGAGCTGAAGCATGTATGTGAATGGAGGTGAAGATGGTCAGAGTGATAGAGGATGGAATTAAAGAGCAGAAGAAGGTGAAGAACTGGCTATTATACAGCAAAAGGAGAGAGGGTGCAGGTCACTTGGCCCAAGGTGAGTAAAGTGGGGGAAATGAGGCCCAAGGTGAGTAAAGTGGGGGAAATGAGGCCCAATGTGAGTAAAAAGTGGTATATCTGAGACAGAGTATGACTCAATGAGGGTACTATGGGATGAAGTGGGATCAACTCAACATGAATCAGGAGCAGAACAAGAGTGATGAGTGGAAACAGGAGTTACATTGGGAGGGACTTTAAATGAATGAGATAATGAGAGGCAGTATGCAAGTAAATGGAGGCAGTGAGGATAGAGGCAGTGAAAAATGAGAAAGAACAGAAGGAATCAAGCGTAGAGTGAGTATGTGTGGATAACTTGGGCTAGTGTTTGAGAGTAATACAGTTCCAGGAAATGCAAGTAATATGGGGGCAGCCCTTGGGAAAATAGAAGTGAAGAAGGGGCAGAAAGAGAGTGAATGAGGCGGGAATGAGAGCCAGAGTCAATGAATAAAGCTGAAGGATGGGCCACATGAGAGTGGATGGGAGTCATTTGATGCAGCGTCAGGCAGTGAAGGTTAAAGTAGGAAATGAGAGTCTGAGTGGGAGTGAAAGGAGGTGGAGAAGGAAAGCATGTGAGAGAGCTTGGGTTATAGCAAGTAGAGGGTTACGGAATTACAGTAACACAAGGCCCAGCGTGAATGAATATAAGTGGATACAAGACAGTGTAAGGGGACAAGGGAATAAAAGGTAGAATGAGAATGGGGGTGAAAAAGCAGTAGAGTGAACATGCATATGTAATATATAATGTGGGGCAGAGTCTGATTAAACGGGTGTAATGTAGGGCAGATTCCAGTAAATGAGGGTGGAACAGAGCACATTAAATGAAGAGAGGTGAAGGAGGTGCTGAGAATGAGTAAAGGGAGGTAATGTGGAGCAGAGGGTGAGGGCACAGTAGTCATATTTTATAGGGCATGAGGAATCTGAGGTAGTAGTAGGCATGGTGCAGTAACTAGAGGCGGCTACTCAGCGGAGTGGGGGAAATGGAGGTGACCAAGTGGTAGAGCATGATTAATGGGAGTAGGGTGGGACAGCGTTAAGGAACATCGGGGAATATGTGCTGAGTGTGAGGTCTAGCACTTGGGTCCTGTCAGTCCCTTGGGTGTTCCAAGCCCCTCTCTCCTTGCATCCCTTTCTGACATCTCTGGGTTTCTCCCTGTCCCTGTCTCCTTCCACCTCTGTGCATATATCAGTATCTTTCTTTTTTCTTAGTGTGTGTCTTTAAGAGAGCTGGCACAGGGGAAGATGGTGAGATGCCCAAACCTCTCTCTGGCCTCTGTGTTCTAGAATCTATCACCTAGCTCTTTGCTCATAAAGCCCAGAGTTCCAGTAACCCCTAGTTCTGCATACTGCAGGGTGAGTCTGGAGCAGGGGAGTAAGTTAGGAAGACTTGTGGCTGTCATAATGCAGGTCTCAGGCACTATTGTGGTGATCCTCATGGCTGCCAATGTGGAGGCCAAGATCTACGAACGCTGTGACCTGGCAAAGAAGCTGGAAGCGGCAGGCCTCAATGGCTTCAACGGCTATACCATTGGAGACTGTGAGACCCCAGTTGCCCCAAATCCTACCCATGCAGTGAACTGCCCACCACACTCAGACCCAGACCCCACCCCCTTGCTATCTGTTGTCTCCCCAGGCTAGGGAATGATCCTCTTGGTCACCCTCTGACTGTTATGAGTAGTTTAACTCTAGTTTCATCATCATTGCCTTCCCAACCATTTACCCTCATCTCTACTAACACCACCATCATTACCATCAATGTCACCACTGCTTAAATCACCATGAATGCCATCACCACTGCCATTACTGACACCTTTCCAGAATCACCAACATCACCACCGCCACCAAACCAAGATCATCACCCCCACAACTGAGAGGAAAACCATGCCTGCCCCATTCCCTCCTCCTACCCTCTTCCCTCTTCCCAGGACTCATGCCTCTCTGCTACCTTTTCCCTCCCTGCTCCAGGGCTGTGCATGGCACACTATGAGAGTGGCTTTGACACTTCCTTCATGAACCACAATCCCGATGGCAGCAGTGAATATGGCATTTTTCAGCTGAATTCCGCCTGGTGGTGTTACAATGGTGTGACACCCACCGAGAACCTCTGCCACATGGATTGTCATGGTGAGGCCTGGCACTACTCCCCAACATGCAGAGGGCAAGACTGTCTAAGCCATAATCTTGAGTAACAAGCAGAAGAATTATAGGGAAAGGAGCAGAGTTGCCTGGAGTGTTGCAGATACCAACCAGCCTGTATCCTTATCCAGACTGCCTTGTGGTGCTGTCTAGGTCAGGAGGACTCAGAGCTCCCAACCCTCACCTAGAATGGAGGCTGCCATTTTCTAGGACTAGGAATCAGGAGGGGGAAACTGTTCTGATTTGGGATTGGGGTTGTCCAGGCCTGGAGGGAAGAAGCTGCTATCTGTCTGTAGGAACAGAAACAAGGTACCTCTGTGCAGAAAGGAGAGAATTTTCCAGACAAGAGTGTTGTATTGTTAAGGACAAAACTGAAGTTCAGGGTTGGCCAAAATGGAGACTGAGGTTATCTGGGACCAGCCCAAATGGAGGTTGAAGCTGTCCAAGTCCTGCCACAGTGACAGAAGAGATTACCCAGGATTTGTCCACTTGAAGGTTGAGGTCATCCAGGACTAGTCAACATGGTGGTTGAGATCATTAACTAGTCAGAATTACAGTTAAAGTCGTCCTCATCGAGCCACCATAGCAGTTGAGATCATTTAGGACCAGGCACCATGGTAGCTGCAGCTGAACAGGACTACTCAACATGGAGACTGAGGTCACTCGTAGCCAGTAAGAATGGGTGTTGAAGTTATCCAGGACCTGAAAACATAGTATTTGAAGTCCCCAGGACTGGCCAACCTTGCAGTTGAGTGGTTTCCTAACAAGCCAACATCCACTGCAGTTGAGATCATTCATAACCACACAAAATGACAGACAGTTGAAGTCATACAGAATTGGCCAATATGGAGTCTGAGGTTGTCCAGGACCAGTCAATATGGTGGGTGAGGTCATATATAACCAGCCAACATGACAGTCAAAATCACCTAGGATCAGTTAATGGGTTAAGGTTCTATAGAACCAGTCAACATGGTAGTTGATGTAATTCATAACAGGCTGATAAGTAAATCAAGGTCATCTAGAATCAGGCAATATAGTGGTTGAAGATATTCAGGTACCAAGAAACCTAGAACCCCTGGTCCCTTCATATACTGTCACCCTGTTCCTAGTACCCCAGATCACTCTGTCACCTCTTCCCTTTAGAACTGCTCAACCGCCATATTCTGGATGACATCATGTGTGCCAAGAAGGTAGTGTCCTCAGAGAATGGCATGAGTGCTTGGTACGTTCATGGGGATGGCTTGGACCCTGGGTAGCTGGGATAGTGCCACTGTCACCCCATCAGCCTGTCCACTTCATCCTCCCTCTCTCCCTTCATTTCCCAGGGATTCTTGGAACCAACACTGTTATGGCCATGATTTATCTGAATGGCTCAGGGGATGTCATATGAATGCAAAACCTAACAAAAAAATTATTTCATGAGTCAGCTTCCCAGGAATGGAGATTTTATTTTCCTTTTCTGTTCTTTCTTCTGTGGATATAATAAAGGATGATATCTATAAACAATGCAAACAACCTCTGATGTCTGGCTTTCTTCATTTTTCCAGTGCTTGAAGGTGCCCCCTATTCAATCACTCCCTCCATATATTCAAAGCTCTAATCAGGGGACATGAGATCACTTGGGGTGGGGCTGGAAGATAATGTAGTGATTAAGAATATAGGTTCTCCTGGGTTCAGATACCATCTCTACCACTTACTAGCTGGGTTGCCTTGTGTAAGGCACTTAATTTCTTTGTGCCTCTGTTTCCTCATCTGCAAAATGAGGATGATAGTGGTAGTAACTATCTCCTGAGGTTGTTGAGAGAATTAAATGAATTAATGTTTGTAAGTTACATAAAGTGGTACACAAAACAGTTCTAAGTCTGGAGGTAGAAGAGTGGAGTAGGGAGGTATGAAAATTGGCTTCCCTTAAAAAGTATCACTCCTGGTTGAAGTAACTACAGAGTGTTTAATTAAGGCAAATACAGAATCTTCAGGGGAAAATGGAATTGGTTTCAGCTTGCACAGGAAGCTCAGTAGGAATTGGGATTTTGAAGCATTCACATTCTCTCACATATTACCATTCTAACTCTCAGCCCCCAACTCCTTCTTTCATGATCTATAACCAAAGTTTCAAATGACAAACTGGAAATTTAAGCCAGGAATTCAACAGCTGCACAAGGTAATAATTATTTTTACAGTCCATTTTGAGCAGAGAATTTAGGCATTTGAACTTGCCATTCTTTCCCTTTATGATGGCCAGCCCCATTGGAAGCAGCCACCCCCATGAGGAAACAGTCTCTCACATTCTTTGTACTCTTTGGTTGTGGTGGATATTCAGCTACCCAAAGCCTTGTTTTCAGTGCTGACTTCATTCAAGATAAGCACAGATGATCATTAAGGCAGCTATCTGTACTGCATGCTGAGAAATGCCAGAGCCCCTTCCTTAATGCCACCTGGATTTCCCCTGCCTTCAGCCTCAACCAGCCTAGATAACCAAATTTCACATTTCCTCGAGGGTCCAATAAAAGGTACCATCACCCTGGATACCAATTTCTGAATGAGATACTTATTTATCAAATGAAGCATAGATAAACTCTGGTGAATTTAAGTAAAAAGCAGATCTAAAACCCTAGCAGGTAGCTCATAGTATTTCTGGGAAGATTGCATGATCAAATTCAGAAAGGGGGAAGGTCCACACACAGAAAAAGCCAAAATCTTGACCACAGAATAGGTCGGGGCAGATATACTAGCACTGGGACTTCCCTGGTGGTCCAGTGGCTATGATTCTGCACTCCCAATGCAGGGGGCCTGGGTTCAATCCCTGATGAGGAAATTCGATGCCACATGCGGTAAATGAAAAGATCCCGCGTGCCCCAAGGGAAGATCAAAGACTGCAAGTGCTGCAACTAATACTGAGCGCAACTAAATAAGAAATACGGGCATTATCAATTGTTGTTACTTTTGAAAACTGGATTTGATGCCCTACTGTTTCCTTCACATTGTTCTGATCATGTATCCCTTATATTTATTTACATTTATAGTATATCATTGTTATTCCTTTAGTGGTTATCTCCCGATCTCTAATTTTATATCATGGGGTTTACTGATTCTTCCTGACCATCAAGGTGTGCTCCCTGAATTGAGCCAGAACATAAGAGAGCCCCTTGTGCTGGCAGGCCTTTGGTTTCCTGAAGAGTTGCATCTCTTCAGTTTTGCCCCAGCAGGACACCTTTGACTGACATGAAGACATTTTAAGTCACACATAGAGCAATGTTATCCCTGCATTTATCACAAGATTGCAGATGAGGCTGAACTATCAGAAAAATGTCTTCAAACCTCAATGCCAGGAAATCTTTGCTTCTGAGAAGTGGCTCACTTTCTCTATATGGTTGAGATAAATAAAGCAAATGTTTTTCCATCCCTTTATGTCATGGCTTCCAAGAAGCTCAGAAAATAACTAGCTCAACATAATTATGAAAGATCCTATGATCTACATATATACAATTTCAATTTTGCTTTGGTTTTTGCCCCACTTTTCTAGTCCTAACTAATAATAATATACTAAAAACATAAGGCTTATTATATGTGTGCCAGGTATTGTTTAAACACTCAATTGATTTTCACAGCAACCATAATGGTGTAGGTATTATTATCACCACTCTCTTCATCATCATCCCCATTTCACAGATGGGGAAACTAAGGCACAGAGAAGTTGGAGACTTGCCTAAACTTAGAAAGCTATAAAGGACACTTTGGCTCCAGAGTCTGTGTTCTTAATCACTATTGGTTCCTTACCTCTAAGTGTCCTAACAGGTCACAGGGAGGGGAGCAAATAACAACTTGCCTGGAACTTAGTCATGTCTGACTTGTGGAGTGAGGGCAGTGGTCTAAAAAGGCAGAACAGTTGAGTGAAGAAAACAGAAGAGTTGGAGATGGCATGGAAAAGTTAGATTGAAAGTTCACCAAATCATCAGGCTAGAAGTCCATAAATGCCAGCTAAAATGGCCATACCTGTAGCCAAAAAATGGGAAAGAACATGTTTTCCCCACAGACCTCCATCCATCATTCAACATCACCACCGTATCAGGGACCTCACGGGACCTCCCAACACTCGTTCTCACCCATTACTGACTCCAGAGACCAGCCCCCCATTTCACACCCTACAGACCCTCCCATCACTCCAAATACCCTCATCATTTACTCTACAGATTCCCCCATCACTGACTTTAGAGACTTCCCATCACAAACCCCACAAATGTGTCATCACACCCCCCCAAAAAAAAACACCCTACACACCCTATCACTCACCCCACATCCCCTGTCACGCATTTGACAGATGCTGTCACTCAGCTTACAGACCTCTCACCACGTACCCCCAGAGACTTTTATTGGTCATATCCGAGCACCCCTCCAAGTAATCGCCCAGTAAATTCACGTCTTTACAAAGCCCATACTCACACGTATAACTTTGCCCACAGCCTGGTAGACTATAGTCCATGGGATCACAAAGAGTCAGACACGACTGAATGACCTCACTTTCACTTTTTATATTAATCATACTCTACTACTTAGTCATGTGAAAGGCAAAATGCGTGGGACACTAAAGGACATTGTTTTTTCCAGGCTTTTGCAATAGGGAAGACTTTCTTTAAAGAGAAACTTCTCAATGGCAAGGAAAGGAACCTAGGGTTTTGTGTTGTTATTGTTCAGTCATTCAGTCACTCATTCATGTCCAACTCTTTGCGACTCCATAAACTGCAGCACACCAGGCTTCCATCCTCACTATCTCCCAGAATTTGCTCAAACTCGAGTCCATCAAGTCAGTGATGCTATCTAAAGAAGCAGGTAAAAAAAAAAGACTCATATGTGAGTCATGAGGAAGGACGAGGACAGGGTTTATCTTGGAATATGCAGAAGTATGGGGGACTGCTATGGACTGAATTGTGTCCCTCCTAAAATTCATATGTTAAATCCTTAACCCTCAAGGTGCTATTATTTGGAAATAGGGTCTTAGGGAGTAATTAGCATTCAGTTATATCATGAAGATGGGACTCAGGTCAGATGGGATTAGTGCCCTTATAAGAAAACTGCAGAAAGGAAGAGGCTGTGTCGGGGCACATTGAGAAGCCAGAAAAAGAGCCCTCCCCAGGAACCAAATCAGCCATCACTTTATCTTGGAATTCCCAGCCTCCAGAGCTGTGAGAAATAAATTTCTGTTAAGACCCCCAGTCTATGGCATTTTGTTATGGCAACCTGAGCTGATTAACACAGGGAACTTTGTAGTTCCCTTTTCAGGAACACAAAAGGGTTGGGGGATTTCTTCACTACTTTCCAGAAGCACAGGCCTCCCTCAGGTATAAAGTCCAACACTTCCAGTCACCTCCGTTCCTGCTCACTCTGCCCCTCATGGCTCCCATTCCTCCTGACTCTAGCAATCATTTAAATCTACTCCTTCTCACTGTGCCCCAGATTTACCCCATTCAGTACCACTGTTTATTCACTTTCATTTACTCTGCTTCATGGCTACTATTCACACACTCTGTACCTCATTTTTTTTTAAGTGAACTATTTTTTAATAAATTAATTTTACTTATTTATTTTTGGCTGTACTGGGTCTTCATTGCTGCGTGCAGGCTTTCTCTAGTTGTGGTGAGTGTCAGGGTACTCTCCAGTTGCAGTGCACGGACCTCTTATTGTGGTGGCTTCTCTTGTTTCAGAGCACTGGCTGAAGGGCAGGTGGGCTCAGTAGTTGCAACTCGTGGACTCTACAGCACAAGCTCAGTAGTTGTGGTGCACGAGCTTAGCTGCCCCATGGTGTGTGGAATCTTCCCCAACCAGGGATCAAACCCATGCCCCCTGCATTGGCAGGCAAAATCCTAACCAGTGGACTACCAGAGAAGTCCTGTACCTCATACTAATACCTTTTTATTTCAAACAATGTTCTCACATATTTATTACTGAACTAATCTGCTAGTGAAGAAACAAAGAGAACATAGAAACAAAGGGGAAAAATCACTTTTCTAATAAAACCTGTGCAAATGTCCAGATAGTAGTAATGTTGTCAGCTTGCTATGGTAAGATGCTAGTGACTCTGATAGAGCATAAATATGTGTGCCATCTCATGTGCAATTCCTTGCAGACCCAGCTTTGTTAGTCTCCAGTGTCTCCTCTTGGAGTTGTACCTGATTTTATTACCAGTTTATTCCCAATCCATTAGGGAATGGGACTATTCTGCTTTTGTTTCTTGGCCAGGAATCACTTGATCCTGAAAGTCTTATGAGAAGAAAGTCATAGCGAGGAACAGAATCAATCAAACACACACCACAACTGTGGAGAAAGGGAGAGGCAGTCAACATCTCTTTTACTGCGGTAAAATACACATAACATGAAATGTACTATTTTAATCATTTTAAAGTGTACAATTCAGTGTCATTTAGTACATTCACAATGCTGTGCAACCATTGCCACTATCTAGTTCCAGACCATCTTCATCACCCCCCAAAAAAGTGCTTACCCATTTCCTATTCCCTCCTACTCCCAGCCCATGGTTACTACTAATCTACTTTATGTCTCTATGGATTTGCCTATTCTGGATATTGCATGCAAATAGAATCATACACTATGTGGCTTTTTGTATCTGGTTTATTTCACTTAGCATGTCTTCAAGATTCATCCATGTGGTGGTATGGTATCTGTAATTATTCCTTTTCATGGAAAAATTGTACAGCTATACCGCATTTGGTTTATCCACTCATCAGCTGATAGACATTCGAGTTGCTTCCACCTTTTAGCTGTTGTGAATAGTGCTGCTATGAACATTTGTGTACAAATCGTGTTTGAATTTCTGTTTTTAATTTTATTGGGTACATTCCTAAGTGTAGAATTGCTGGATCATGTGGTATTTCTATGTTTAACTTTTTGAGGAACTATTTTCCGCTGTTGCTGCACTATTTTACATTCCACACCAGCACTGTAGGTGTACGATTTCTCCACATTCTCCCAAACACTTGTCATTTTCTGTTTGTTTTTATTATAGGCATCCTAGTAGCTGTGAAGCGGTACCTCATTGTGGTTTTGATGTACATTTTCCCAATGACCAGTGAGGTCTTTCCAGGTGGTGCTAGTGGTAAAGAACCTGCCTACCAATGCAGGAGGCATAAGAGATGCAGGTTCAATCCCTGGGTTAGAAAGATCCCTTGAAAGAAGGCATGTCAACCCACTCCAGTATTCTTGCCTGGCAAATCCCATGGACAGAAGAGCCTGGAGGGCTACAGTCCATAGAGTCAGACATGACTGAAGCGACTTAGCACGCATGCAATGCCTGAAGACAGTGAGAATATTTCATGTGCTTATTGGCCATGTGTATGTCTTCTTTGGAGAAATGTCTTTGGAAAAAAAATGTCTTTTGTAAATGGATTTTTGTTGTCAATTGTAAGAGTTCTTTATACATTATGGACACCAAACACTTATCTAATGTATGATTAGCAAATACTTCCTCTGATTCTCTAGGTTGCCTTTTGACTCTCCTGATAATGTCCTTTGGTGCACCAAAGTTCTTATTTTTATTTTCTGGTCACACTGTGCAGCTTGCAGGATCTTGGTTCCCTCACCAGGGATTAAACCCAAGCCCTTGGCAGTGAAAGCCCAGAGTCCTAACCACTGGACCACCAGTGAGTTCCCAAAAGTTTTAAATTTTGATGCGGTCTAATTTCTCTAATATGTCTTTCATTGCTTATGGTTTTAGTGTCATATCTCAGAGACCATTGCCAAATTCAAGGTCACAATGATTTACCCCTATGTTTTCTTCATATAAGAATGTTTTACTTCTTATATTTATGTCTTTGGTAAATTTTGAATTAATTTTTACATGTGATATGAAGTTAGGTTCCAATTTCCTTCTTTTGTATGTGGAAATCCAGATGTCCTCGCACACTGCTGAAGAGACTTCTCTTTCCCCCATTGAATTGTCTTGGCACCCTTATTGAAATCAATTGACCATAAAAGTGTAGGTTTATTTCTGGATTTTCAATTATATTCCATTTTGACAGGTACATCTATCTTTGTGCCAGTATCACACTGTAGCTTTGTAGTAGGATTTGAAACCAGGGTCCTTTGTAATTTCATATAAATTTTGGTACCTGAGTATCCATTCCTGCAAAAAAAAGAGGCCTTTGGAATTTTGATAGGAATTGCATTGAATCTATAGATTGCTTTGGGGAGTATTGCCATCTTAACAATGTTAAGTCTTCCAGTCTGTAAACACTGGAAGTCTTTCCATTATTTAGGTCTTTCATTTCTTTCAATGATGCTTTGTATTTTTAAGTGTACAAGTCTTGTACCTGTTTGGTTAAATTTATTAATAAGTATTTTATCCTTTTTGATCCTATAAAATGGATCATAAACAGAATTACTATAAATAGAATAAAATAGATTATAAATAGAATTGTTTTTCTTAATTTCCTTTTCAGATTGTTCATTGCCAGTGTATAGAAATACAAGTGATTCTTATATGTTGATTTTGTACATTGCCACTTTGCTGAATTTAGTTATAAGCACTAATAGGTTTTTGTGGATTCTTTAGGAATGTGTGTGTGTGTGGTCATATCATCTTGGAATAGAAATAGGTTTGCTTCAATTTTGGTGCCTTTTATTTCTTTTTCTTGACTGAAAATCGCTCTGGCTAGACCTTCAAGTACAATATTTAGCAGAAGTGACAAAACTGGGCTTTCTTGTCCTGTTCTCCATCTTAGGAGGATATTTTCAGTCTCACTATTGAGAATGAGATTAGCTATGGGTTTTCTATTAATGCCTTTTAACAGGTTGAGGAAGTTGCCTTCTATTCCTGGTTTGTTGAGTGTTTTTTTAATCATGAAAGGATGTTAGATTTTGTCAAATGGTTTTTAATGCATCAATGAGATGGTATTATGTGGTTGAGATATTTTCTAGTTTCAGTTGTAATTTGCTCTTGATCTATGGCTTATTTATAAGTGTGTGACTTATTTTCAAACATTTCAGGATTTTCTAGTTATCTATTATAGACATGTAGTTTAATTCCACATGGTCAGAGAATTTACACAGTATAACTTCATCCTTTGAAATTTGTTGAGACTTTCTTTATGGACCAACATGGGATCTATTTGGATAAATACTCCTCATGCACCTGAAAGGACTGTGAATTCTTTAGTTATTGGGCATAGTAATTATATGAATTTGTGCTAATTATATGAAGTTGGTTAACTGTGATGTTCAGCTCTTCTATATCACTTCTGATTTTCTTCTGTTTGTTCTATTCCTGACAGAGGTGTGTTCAAATCTGTAGCTATGTTATGGGTTTGTCTATTTCACTTTTTAATTCTATCAACTTTCACTTTATATGTTTTGAACCCTATGCTATTACGTGATGTAGTAAGCAAAATAAGGAACCCCCAAAGATGCCCCGTCCTAATCCTCAGAAACTGAATATGATGAGTTACCATGCACATGAATGTTTTTGACCTGACAGAAAGGACATTACAGATGTAATTAAGATTATTAATCAGTTGATCTTAATTTAAAGAGATCATCCTAGATTATCCATATAGGCCCAGTGTAATTGTATGAGCCCTTAAAAGCAGATACTGGTGCAAGAGGAAGGCAGAAGGGAAAGTCAATGATTCAAAGCATAGAAAGAAGTTGCCATGCTATTGTCATCTTAAAGATGGAGGGGACTATGTGAAAAAATAAATGAATTATGACAACAAACTGTATGACTTTGGAAGTATATTCTTCCCTAGAGCCTCCAGAAAGGAACACAGCCCTGCCAACACCATAATTTCAACCTTATATGAAACCTTCAGAAGAGAACCCAGCTGAGCCACATTTTGCCTGGGCATCTGTCCCATGGAAACTGTGAACTAATAAATGGGTGTTGCTTTAAGCTGTTAAGTTTGTGATAATTTATTACAGCAGCAACAAAAACTAATAATACAGGTAGATTAAAATTCGAGAACTGCTGAATCTTCTGAAGCTTTTATCACTTTTATCATTATGAAATTTCCCTCTTTATCTCTACCAATACTTCTACCTTACAGCCTACTTGCTTTGCTATTATTATAGCTAGAACAGCTTTCTATTAGTGATTTCATCCTTTTATGTTCAACTTTTCTGTGCCTCTTCATTCCTTTCTATATTTCTTGCTTTCATTTGGGATCAGATTAAAATAACTCCACTTAGTATTTCTAGTAGTATAAGTCTACTGGTGATGAATTCTCTTAGCTTTGTATTGAATTTTGTAATAAATATTTGTATTTATTTCACCTGCTGTTTTGGACTACCAGTATAGAATTGGGTGTAGAATTCTCAGTTGGCAGATTTTTTTTTCCTTTCAGCACTTCAAAGATATCATTCCGTTTTTTTCTGATTACCAGAATTTCTCTTGAAAACCCAGCCATCTGTTTTATTGTTTTTCCTTTGTCCTTTTTTCTCTGACAACTTCTAAGGTTTTCTTTATAACTTTGGGTTTCATCAATTTGAGTATGGTGTGTTTAGATGTGGTATTATTTGTGTTTATAGTACTTACAGTTTGGTGTGGTTCTTGAAACTATTCCCTGATGACTTCTATTAATGTTGTAAAATACTCAAACAGTACTTCTACAAATTAGGTTGGTGCAAAAGTAACTGTGGTTTTTGCATTGTTGAAATTTGCCATTGATATTAGAATACATTCTTAAATAAATGTGGCTATATTATACATCATTTTCATGTGCATTTCTCACTTTATGTTTTTTTGCTAATGACCTATTACTTGTTATTTATTTTATATTTATTTTAGACTATGGAAATGATGTTAGGCAAAGAGCAAATTGCAGCAAGTTTCTTGAGTTCAAAATGGGTTGTAAAGCAGCAGACTCAACTCGCAACATCAACAACGCATTTGGCCCAGAAACTGCTAATGAATGTATAGTGAGTGTAGTGGTGGTTCAAGAAGTTTTGCAAAGGAGATGAGAGCCTTGAAGATGGGAAGTGTAGTGGCCAGCCATCAGAAGTTGGCAATGACCAGTTGAGAGCCATCATTGAAACTGATCCTCTCCCAACTACAAGAGAAGTTGCTGAAGAACTCAATATCAACCATTGTATGGTCAGTCGGCATTTGAAGCAAATTGGGAAAGTGAAAAAGCTCGATAAGTGGATGCCTCATGAGCTGACTGAAAATCAAAAAAAATTGTCATTTTGAAGTGTCATTCTCTCTTATTCTATGCAACAACAACAAACCATTTATCAATCAGATTGTGATGTGTGACAAAAAGTGGATTATATACTACAACCAGCGAAAACCAGCTCAGTGATCAGACCAGGAAGAAGCTCCAAAGCACTTTCCAAAGCCAAACTTGCACCAAAAAAGGGTCATGGTCATTGTTTGGTGGTCTGCTGCCCGTCTGATCCACTATAGCTTTCTGAATCCTGGCAAAACAATTACATCTGAGAAGTATGCTCAGCAAATTGATAAGATGCACTGAAAACTGAAATGCCTACAGCCAGTATTGGTCAGCAGAAAAGGCCCAATTCTTTCTCACAACAATGCCCGATTGCACATCACACAACCAATGCTTCAAAAGTTGAACAAATTTGGCTACAAAGTTTTGCTTCATTTGCAATATTCACCTGACCTCTCACCAATCAACTACCATTTATTCAAGTATCTCAACAACTTTTTGCAGAGAAAACACTTCCACAACCAACAGGATGCAGAAAATGCTTTCCAAGAGTTAGTTGAATCCCAAAGCACAGATTTTTATGCTACCGGAATAAACAAACTTATTTCTCATTGGCAAAAATGTGTTGCTTGTACTGGTTCCTTTTTTTTTTTTTTTTTTGCTAATAAAGATGTGTTTGAGCCTACTTATAATGATTTAAAATTCACAGTCTGAAACTGCAATTACTTGCACTAACCTAATACTTCTTCCTCTATTTGCTCTATCCTCTTGTCAAGCACAAAGCAAGGCCAGGCCAAAGCTTGACAGATTCAGCTGGTAAAGAAACAATGAACCCTTTTTAAGATTCAGACTGTTTATTACTGACTTGAGTAGCAAACAAAAGGATCAACCAAAGATTACAGCTCCCTAAAACCCTATGCAGGGTAGCAACAAAACAAAGGGGCCTGATGAATGCAACAAAAATAATAGGACCCTCTGATACTGAAACACGCTGCAGCTAAGAAGTTTTATAGGCTGCAGTTCTACTTTAAGAGAATAAGGCAGAAAATCTCATAGCTCATTAGAAGCTCGGAGGAGAGAGAAGTGGTCTCCCAGAGGCGACAGGGAGGCAAGTAGGAAATGAGCCTATAGAAGCTCCTCACAAGCCTCTCATGCTCTCATTTTCCAGGAACAACACAGCATTCTGCCAAGACATCAACTCAGCTCTAATTCCAACCTGCTCTATGTGGCTCATGTGGATACATACAAGGCCACCAGTACATGGTAGAGGAACTCTTCCACTATAGCTTTCTTCCATTCAGGTCTTATATTATTTATATCATGATTATTGTTATGCTTTACTTTTTTCTCTTTGTGTTACTTTTTTTTCCTATTGTCCTATCTTCTAATTCATTAATCCTGTCTTTTGCTGTGTTCAATACAAAGTTAAGCCCTTCCAATGAGTTCTTAACATCTGATATTAGAATTCTGAGCTCTAGCAGTTCCATTTGATCCTTTTTTTCTTTTAGTGATTGTAGTTCTCTGTTGAATTTTTATATCTTTACATTTATTTGTCCATCCTTCCCTCCATATTCTTGAACTTGTTAATCATAGTTTCTTCTGGCTGCATATAGAGTCTGGTGAAATCATACTGATCCCATTGAGACTTGATTTTAGCTTTGTTGAAGCTAGTCTATTCCACTTACACCCTCACTCATAGGGTGTAACCCTTAGTACTAAATTGTAGCTCTTACTCCAAGGACATGGCTCTTTTGAGTCTCAACTGAAAGCCTAGAGTGCTTGCCAGGGCCTCTCTACCTTGACGGGGTTTGAACTCCATTGTTTCTCTAGCACCAAATAGCTACCAAAAGCTCCACTCATCTCTTTACTATCCAAGATATAGTTTTCTGTTGGGTTTCTTGGAATCTTACCCTGCACACATAGAACTTAGACAAAAGGATATTTGTACCCAGATACTTTGGCTCTCTCTCTGTCTGCAGCGCCTTCTTCTCTGAGGTTTTTTAACTCCTACTTCCAACTGCTTTGGTAAGGTAGTCACTTTCTAATGGTCCCTCTTCCCTCTTATTGTCTTGCACTGCCATTTGGAAAATATCAAGGTAAAAGTAGAACTCCCTGTGCTTCCCTTCTTTCAAGAATTACAGCTCCTCAAGTCCTGTATGCATTAGTAGGCTTCCAGTGCCTTCAAACAAGTTTTATATATACTTATTCAGCCTATATAGTTGTTTCAGCAAGAGAGTAAGTCCGATACAAGCTACTCCATTATGGCCAAAATTAAAAGATCCCCCACACTTTAACCTCTACTTTTAGATCTTAGTTTTCATATCTCTAAATGATATTGAATGAGAAAAATTTTACAGTGATCATCCTGACAAACAAAGCCTTACACAGTCAAGCTTCACCTATGCATCTAAACGTGCATTATACAAGTTCCCAACAAATGTCATGTTTCATTCTATTTAAGAACATCCATTGTTATTCAAAATGAAACATCTGTGAAATCAGGTTGTTTTACTATTAATGGGAAGAAATGACTCCATTGGCAAAGGTTTTTTTTTATCCTCAGTGGTACATGAAATAATGTTACATCTTAAAACTGATGGTACTGTAAATTAGGTGAAATAAAGTTGCTGCTGTTCCATTGTATTATAATTAGTTCTTCCCTACAAATAATGCCTTGTTCATATCTAATCCGGAGAAGGCAATGGCACCCCGCTCCAGTACTCTTGCCTGGAAAATCACATGGATGGAGGAGCCTGATAGGCTGCAGTCCATAGGGTCGCTAAGAGTTGGATACCACTGAGCGACTTCACTTTCACTTTTCACTTTCATGCATTGGAGGAGGAAATGGCAACCTACTCCAGTGTTCTTGCCTGGAGAATCCCAGGGACGGGGGAGCCTGGTGGGCTGCTGTCTATGGGGTCGCACAGAGTCAGACATGACTGAAGTGACTTAGCAGCAGCTTAGCAGCATATCTAATCACAACCCTTTGCTTATATGCATATGTTCCCTTAGTTTATTCATCTTTCGCCCTGTTTAAAACTTCTTGACATTATTTGGATGCATGTGTATGTGCTAAGTCACTTCAGTTATATCCAACTTTTTGCAACCTCATGGAATATAGCCCACTAGGCTCCTCTATCCATGGGATTCTCCACGCAAGAATCCTGGAGTGGGTTGCCATTTCCTTCTCCAGGGGATCTTCCCGACGTAGGGATTGAACCCGCATCTCCTGTGGCTCCTAAATTGAAGGCAGATTCTTTACTGCTGAGCCACCAGGGAAGCCTATTATTTGGATAGTAGCTACTAATCAAAACTTTCAAAGAAGGCCTTCTCCAAACTCTCTATGCCACTTTAACTCTCATTTTTCAGGACTTTCTAAAGTAAATACTATATTTACCATTTATTTTGAAGCTGAAAAGTTGCAGAGCATTATACTACAGTATAAAGGTAAAATACTCAAAGTGTTTATTTTTAAAAATTATTTCACATTGTACATTAGAAATCTAAACTATCATCTAAAGTAAAAATCTCTCTGGAATGACCTTGAAATTAGATTTTTATTAACTCTTCTACCATTAAGGTCCTTCTGATTTCACCTTGAGTCAGGGCTACTGTTATGTTTTCCACATTAATATCTCACTGGTAGAGATCTTGAGTCCTGGGGCTTTCCTAAATGTTCTACCATCTGCTCTTCTGGTCTGAACTTGAACTTGAGCCTTTTAAAATTATTCCACTGTTGGTGATCACTTGGTTGAAATTCAACCTGGTTGTATGTTAATTCATCCATAATCATTACCACTGTGATCTTGAAATCAAACCTTTGCTGTTCAGTCTAGGCTCTATCACTGTTACAGATGCCTTTCTGGACCATCAATGGACCCTGGTTTGTCCTTGTCCTCTGATAACTATTCCACCATTAAAACTCCATGGAAAAAGGAAGAGAGTTCCAGAAAAACATCTACTTCTGCTTTATTGACTATGCCAAAGCCTTTGACTGTGTGGATCACAATAAACTGTGGAAAATTCTGAAAGAGATGGCTATATCAGAACACCTGACCTGACTCTTGAGAAATCTGTATGCAGGTCAGGAAGCAAGTTAGAACTGGAATGGAACAACAGACTGGTTCCAAATAGGAAAAGGAGTACATCAAGGCTGTATATTGTCACCCTACTCATTTAACTTAGATGCAGAGTACATTATGAGAAATGCTAGGCTGGAAGAAGCACAAGCTGGAATCAAGATTGCCGGGAGAAATATCAATAACCTCAGATATGCAGATGACACCACCCTTATGGCAGAAAGTGAAGAGGAACTAAAAAGCCTCTTGATGAAAGTGAAAGAGGAGAGCGAAAAAGTTGGCTTAAAGCTCAACATTCAGAAAACGAAGATCATGGCATCTGGTCCCATCACTTCATGGGAAATAGATGGGGAAACAGTGGAAACAGTGTCAGACTTTATTTTGGGGGGCTCCAAAATCACTGCAGATGGTGACTGCAGCCAGGAAATTAAAAGACGCTTACTCCTTGGAAGGAAACTTATGACCAACCTAGATAGCATATTCAAAAGCAGAGACATTACTCTGCCAACAAAGGTCCATCTAGTCAAGGCTATAGTTTTTCCAGTGGTCATGTATGGATGTGAGAGTTGGACTATAAAGAAAGCTGAGTGCCGAAGAATTGATGCTTTTGAACTGTGGTGTTGGAGAAGACTCTTGAGAGTCCCTTGGACTGCAAGGAGATCCAACCAGTCCATCCTAAAAGAGATCAGTCCTGCGTGTTCATTGGAAGGACTGATGTTGAAGCTGAAACTCCAGTACTTTGGCCACCTCATGAGAAGAGTTGACTCATTGGAAAAGACTCTGATGTTGGGAGGGATTGGGGGCAGGAGGAGAAGGGGACGACAGAGGATGAGATGGCTGGATGGCATCACCAATTCGATGGACGTGAGTTTGAGTGAGCTCCGGGAGATGGTGATGGACAGGGAGGCCTGGCGTGCTGCAATTCATGGGGTTGCAAAGAGTTGGACATGACTGAGCGACTGAACTGAACTGAACTTATATGAGATTTCAGTTATATATTGCTGTGTAACAAATGACCACAAAACTTAGTGACCTACAACAACAACCATTTTAAGGAGTCTGAGGATTGCCCGGGTGATTCCTCTGCTGTTCTCACCTGGGCTCACATATGCAGCTGCAGTCAGCTGGAACGTCCAAGAAGGCCTCTCTCGCGTCAGGGGCCTTACCTGGGGTGACTGTAATAGCTAAAATGGCTGGGCCTCTCTGCTCCACTTAGATTTCCATCCTAGACTTCTTTGCATAATGGAGGAAGAGTTCTACAAGAGTGAAGGCAGAAACTGCAAATCTCAAACTCTTGAGATTTGGGCTATAACAAGCATAACATCACTTTTGTGACATTGTACTGCTGCTGCTGCTGCTAAGTCACTTCAGTCATGTCCGACTCTGTGCAACCCCATAGACGGCAGCCCACCAGGCACCCCCGTCCCTGAGATTCTCTAGGCAAGAGCCCTGGAGTGGGTTGACATTTCCTTCTGCAATGCATGAAAGTGAAAAGTGAAAGTGAAGTCGCTCAGTCGCATCCAACTCTTCGCGACCCCATGGACTGCAGCCTTCCAGGCTCCTCCATCCATGGGAGTTTCCAGGCAAGAGTGCTGGAGTGGGTTGCCAGTGCCTTCTCCGACATTGTACTAGTCAAAGTAAATAACCAGGCCAGCCCAATGTAAGAATGGGAGAAAATGAAAAGGACTGTGGCCATTTTAAACTTACTACATGTGACAAAGAAATAATGTTCCTGCTAATTTTTCCAATACCAATGCCCATCTGATCTAGATCTTAAATCAAATTAGCTATTAATTCTTCCACCACCAATGCTTCTCTGTTTCTTAGACTCTTGAATTTGTTACTACTTCTACGATCAACATCCGTGAGGTCTAAACTGCATCTTTGGTATTGATATAACTACTCCCTATAACTACTCCTCCTGACTATTCAGAGTGTCCAGGTTTCTCTTAACCCTTCTATCAGCAGTGTTCCTCTTGCCTGAGTATCAAAGGTAGATCTCATACAACCATTTCACAATCAATGACTCTGCTATGGATCATAAAACTGTGACTATGTTAATTCTTTTGTAATTAATGTATGGGTTTCAAATTATGAGTCCCTTTTCCACCATCAGTATTGATCAAATGTGCTCTTGAATCTGTATCTTGAATCTATTCTGACTTTTGTTAACTCTGTCAGAGACTTTAGGATTCCAGGGGCAGAAAGATTGTAAAGTGAAAGTGAAAGTTGCTCAGTCGTGTCCGACTCTTTGTAACCCCATGAACTATACAGCCCATGGAATTCTCCAGGCCAGAATACTGGAGTGGGTAGCCTTTGCCTTCTCTGGGGGATTTTCCCAACCCAGAGATGGAACCCAGGTCTCCCGTACTGCAGGCAGATTCTTTACCAGCTGAGCCACAAGGAAAGCCCAGAAAGATTGTAAGTGATAGGCAAAGATTGGCGTTGGCGGATCTCAGAGGAGCCAATGGGAGGCCGAGAGGATATTAGTACTGTGATTGACAGGCAGAGGTGAACTGTACCCATTTGAGGGGCCAGTGGCTGAAAGTGACAGGCAAGGATAGACACTGGGAAGACAATGGAAGGCCTGGAAGACAATTATGCTTGGGCTATAAGTGGCAAGCAGGAGTTGACTCTGCCCTACTGAAGGGGCAATGGGAGGCTCAGGAGACAGTGACAATGTGACACTAGCACTGTGAGTGACAGCCTGGAATGGGCTCTGTCACACTGAAAAGCCAGCGAAGGCTTCCCTGGCGGCTCAGTGGTGAAGAATCTGCCTGCCAGTGCAGGAGACACAGGGTCCATCCCTGGTCCAGGAAGATCCCACACGCCGTGGAGCAAATTAGCCTGAGGGCCACTACTATTGAGCCTGTGCTATAGAGTCCGGGAGATGCCAATACTGAGCCCACACACCCTAGAGCTCCACCAGAGAAGCCATTGCAATGAGGAGTCCATGTACCCACCACTCGCCACAACTAGAGAAAAGGCTGTGCAGCAATAAAGACCCAGAATAGCCTAAAAAAAAAAAAAAGCCAACTATAGGCCTGGAAAGTGGTAATGTTGGTGCTGCAAATGACAGGCTAGGGTGGATCCTGCCCAAATAAAAGGGTCAGTGGGAGTCCTGGAGGGTGCTGACCCTGGGGCTGCAAGTGACAAGCAAGGGTTGGCTCTATCAGCAGTAAGAATCTGTGGTAGATTTGAAGGATTGCAGTGCTGGGGTTTGATGGTCAGATGAGGTGGGCCCTGCCAGCACTGAAGGAACAGTAGAAATTCTGGAGGGCTGTGAGTGATAGGCAGAAGCTGGTTTTATCCTACTGAAGCCCAATGGGAGGTTACAGGGAAGGTGATACTGGATCTAAGGACCAATAAGAGATATGGAAGGTGGTGATGCTGGGTCTGAGTGACAGGCCAGGTCAAGTTCTACTGGATTGAAGACTCAATGGAAATTGTAATGCTAAGGCTATGAGTGACAGCCTGGGAGCACACCCTGAAACCATTAAAGGATCAATGAAAAGCCTAGACAGCAGTGACTCTTGGGTTGTGAGTGATGGGCAGGGGCTGACTTTGCCAACATATAGCCCTGATATGAGGCAGTGACCCCAAGCCTGGGAGAAGTGGTACCAGCATTGAAGCCAATAGGAGGACTACAGGTGGTGATGTTTGGACCAAGAGTGACAGGTGGGGATAGGCTCTGCCACATTGAAGAGCCATCAACCAAATCCCTTTGCTTTAACCATGAATCTGGATTTCTACAAACTATTCCACCATCACCTGTTTCATATTCCTGACCATAAACCTGAGACTTTCTTATCTATTTCACCATAATCTGACATCCCAACTGTACCTTAGTAAACACTTTCACCAACACTTTTCTGGTCTAACATTAAACCCAGTCAGTCAGTTTAGTTCGCTCAGTCATGTCCCACTCTTTGAACCCAGGTCTCTGTTAAATATTGTGCCATTAATAGCCTTATGATCTCACATCAATTCCAGCCCTTTATGAACTATTCCATCATAAATGCTATTTTGGTGTAAATCTTGAATCCAGACTGTTATTAACAATACCACTATCGATACCCCTCTGCTCTAAACTTGTATCTGGCCCTGTGTTAACTATTCCAACATCAATTTCATTTTGATCTGGATACCAAATCCCAAGCATCAGACAACTCTTCTATCATCACTGTCCCCCTAAACTGACCTCCAATTTGGGTCTCTGTTAACTTGACTACCATCAGTTTCCTTCTTTTTTAAAACTTGTCTTTGGTTCTATTATCTTGTCTTTGATCAATGCCTCTATTAAGTTTTTCAGTATCTCTGATATTCTAGACTGATTTCAAAGTCAGCCTCTCTAAACTATTCCACCTATACCTTGAAACTATAGTAATTAACTCTTTAATAATTAGTGTAATACAAACAATAATCACCCTTGGGTCTAGGTCTCAAATCCTTGGCTTCTGTCAATTCCTTCATCAATGCCTCTCTGCTTTGAAAAAGATCTCTGTCAACTTCTCCACTGTGAATATCCATCTGCTGTGACCTTGAAGTCAGGTCACTTTACCACCATTAATGCCCCTTGAGTCTGACCTTGAAAGTGAATTTCTGTTAACTATGTCTCCATTAGTGTCCCTCAGCTGTAACTTCAAACCCAGAGCCTCTATTACCTCTTCCAACATGAATGCCCCTTTGGACAGACCTCAAACTCAAGTATGTTTTAAACTATTCTACTACCAAAGTCTCTGTGGATTGACCTTAATCCCAGACCCCTGTTAACCACTCCACCACAAATTACCTTCTGGTCTAGATCTCAAATCCCAGGCATCTGATTTATCTACCTCTATCAATTTTATTCTCGTCTGACTTCAAATTTTGGTCTGTGAATTCTTTCAAAATCAGTGCCCATTTGGCTTAGATCTAAAATCATGAACCTCTGTTACCAGTTCTATTATTAATGTTCTTCTCAACTCAGGACCTAGAATGAATGCTTTTACTTTCAAATTCTCTCTGTGCTGATACTGAACCTGGACACCTGTTACCTGTTCCGCTATCAGTGCTCCTCCTGTGACCCATGTGTCTGTTAACTATTCTTCCATTAATACCCTTCTAGTCTAACCTTGAATCTGGGTTATTGTTAAATATTTTAATACCCAGCTTTTCAGGTATGAACTTGAACCCAAGCTTCTCAGTTTTGCCCTATTTATTGAGGTATAACTGACAAACAAAAAGTATATATATATATATGTATATATATATATATATACACATACATATATATATACATATATATATATATACATATATATATATACACACACATACATACATACATACTGGCTTCCCTAGTGGCTCAGTGGTAAAGAATCTGCCGGTAATGCACAAGACCCAGGTTCAATCCCTGGATCAGGAAGATCCCCTGGAGAAGGAAATGGCTATCCACCCCAGTATTCTTACCTGGAGAACTCCATAGACAGAGGAGTCTGATGGTCTACAGTTCATGAGGTTGCAAAGAGTCAGACACGACTTTGAATGAGCACCACAATTAAGTTAATTACCTTGGGAGTGGTGGTAAGAACAGTTAAGATCCACATTCTTAGCAAATTTCCAGTATACAATGTAGTATTATTAACTATAGTAACTATGCTGTAAATTAGATCCCCAGAACCTATTCCTCTTTTTACTGAAACCTTGTATCATTTTACCAACCTCTCTCCATTTCCTCCGTCTCTTAACCCCTGGCAACCAACATTCTACTCTCTGTTTCTATGAGTTAGCTTATTTTAGATTTCACATATAAGTTATACCATACATATTTGTATCCCTCTGTCTAGTTTATTTCACTAAGCATAATGCCCTTCAGGTTCATCCATGTTGTTGCAAGTGGCAGGAGTTTCTTCTTTTATTGCTGTATAATATTCTATAGTGTGTGTGTTCATGTATTTTCTTTATCCATTCATCTGTCAACAGGCAGTTAGATTGTCTCCATACCATGGCTATTGTGAATAATGCTGCAATGAACATGAGAGTATAGATATCTCTCAGAGACTCTGACTCCATTGCCTCTGGATATATACCCAGAAGTGAGAATACTGGATCAGTTTTTAATTTTTCAAAGAATCTCCTCACTTTTCCTTATAGTGGCTGTTGTTGTTCGGTTGCTTAGTTATGTCTGACCCTTTGCAACTCCATAGGCTGCAGCACACCAGGCTTCCCTGTCCTACACCATCTCCCAGAACTTGCTCAAACTCATGTCCTTGAGTTGGTGATGCCATCCAACCATCTCATCCTCTGCATCCCCTTCTCCTCCTGCCTTCTATCTTTCCCAGCAACAGGGTTTTTTCCAGTGAGTTGGCTGTTCGCGTCAGGTAGCCAAAGTATTGGAGCTTCAGCTTCAGCATCAGTCCTTGCAATGAATACTCAGGACTGATTTCCTTTAGGATTGACTGGTTTGATCTCCTTGCAGTCCAAGGAACTCTCAAGAGTCTTCTCCAGCACCACATTTCAAAAGTGGCTGTACCAATTCACATTCCCACAAACAATGTATAAATGTTCCCTTTTCTGCACACTCTCACCAACACTAGACATCTCTTGTATATCAAGCCTCTTTTAGTATTATACCATCTATGCTGCTCTGGCATGACCTTAGCTTGGGCTTCTTCAAATTATTCCATCAGTAACTCTCTGTTCTAGACCTTGAAACTGTTCCTCCACCTTCACTTATACAATCAGTGCCCCTTGACTCTGAACTAGAACCTATGTCTTTGTTAACTATGCTATGTTAACATCAAACCAACAGCCTTTCTGGCCTGATGGCTTGGGATTTTGTTCATTCTTCCTCTATCAATGACTCTGTGATGATTAATTTTTTATATCAATTTTACTGGACCATGACTTTGGCTGAATATTATTCTGTGTGTCTGAGAGTGTTTCTTGATGAGATTAACGTTTGAATTGTAGACAAGTAAGGCTGCCCTCCCTAAAGTGAGTGGCCCTATCCACTCTATTGAAGGCATGAATAGAAGAAAAGACTTAGTAAGGGAAAATGCACTCTCTAAGCCTATCTTTGAGATGGACACCATTCTTGTGCAACCTGACTGTAACTTACACCATTGGCTCTCCTGGGTTTCCAGCTTTCTGATTGTAGATCTTGGGGCTTATTAGCCTCCATAACTGTGTGAGCCAATAATTTTACAATAAATCTTTTTATGTATGCATGCCCATGTGCACAAATGTGCACACACCACTAGACACACACACACTCATACACGCATACACACAATCAGTTCTGTTTCTCTGAAAAAACCCAGACTAATACAACCCTTTTGTTCTGATTTGGAACCTGGGCCCCTGTTAACTGTTTAATCATTAACACTTTTCTGATTTGACCTAAAACTCAGGCTTCTGCTAAGCATCCCATCTTCACTAGCTTTCTGCTATAATCTCAGCCCAGGCCTCTGTTAAACTTTCCACCATCAATGACTTCAATCTCAGTGTTCTTGAACTATTCCACTATCATTGCTACTCTGATCCAGGCCTCTGTTATTCATCCATTGACAATTTTCTTTTGTGAACTCAAACATTTGTCTCTGTTAACTCTTCTATCATCTGTTGTTAACTTGAACTTGGGTTTGTTTTTATTCTTCCATCACCATCATTCGTCTGCTATGATCTCCTATTCCAGTCACCATTTTGCTCCCCATGCCCTCTAGTCTATGTTTTGAATCCTTCTGCTAACCATTCCATCAGCAATGATTCTTTAATCTAGATATCAAATCCTAGGCCTCTGATAATACTTTCCCCACTGTGCCCCTCTGCCTTGACTGTAAATTTAGGCTACTCTTAACTCTTCCACTATCAATGGTTCTTTGCTTAAAGTCTCAACGCCTCTGAGCTCTGTTCTGCCATCAGTATCTCTAGCTTTTATTGTCAGTTCAAGTACTTGTTAATGGTTCCAACATTAATGCCCCTCTGGACAGACCAAAAGGTTGAATATTTATTAAAATTTCCACCATTTATGTTGCTATGGTCCAATCTCAGTTCAGGCCTTCTTCAGGTGACTACACAAGAGCATGGATACCAGGAGTGACTCATTGGAAAGCATGACTCATTTGGATACAATAATACAGCAGTCTACCACAATTGTTAATAATTCCCACATCACTGCTGATCCAGGTCTCTGTTAACCTTTCCAGTATTAATGGCCTATGATTCTTAAGTAAAATCTGTGACTTTGTGAATTCTTCTACCATCAATACTCCTCTGGTCTGGATTTTGTTCCTGGACATATGGAACAAATTTCACCATAAAGGTCTTTTTGGTTTGTCCTCAAATAAAGCCTTGTATTATATTTTCAATCATCAGAACATTACCAAACCAAACTTGAGTATGCTTGCCTACTACACAGCACTCCTGACACCAGGTTATAGTGAAGGGAATTATGGCTTTAATTGCAGATGCCAAGCAAGGAGAAGGGGCAACTCATGCTCAAAAGACTCCCTGACAGCTTTCACGGAAAGATATTTAAAGCAACATAAGGGGTGGGGGCTGCAGGGTGTGTAATCAGCTCATGGACTTTCTTCTGATTGGTTGTTGGCGGTAACATAACAGGCTGATGTTTGAGGAATTTTAATCATCAACCTGGTTCCAACCAGTCTAAGGTCTAGTGCTTATGCTCAGCATGGAGTCACCACCCCTTACCTGAGTAGGGGGCTTTAGTTTCCCCCAAACAATGCAAAGTTATGTGTCAGATTGTTTTATATATATATATAAAACCTTGAGCAGGAAATAAGACTGTCTTTTCACTGAATTCTTGTTTCTTTTCTGCTTTTCCTTTGTTTCTGCATTCCGTAACTTCCCTAATTAGTAACTGAGTCTGCTCTCTGGAACTCAGGGAAGTCTAGGAGACTAAGGTCTTTTTCTACAAACAAGAAACAGGGGACACAGAGGGACTTTTGAGCCAATAGGGTCTCACAGGGTCCTGCTCAATTTCAATCCTTCTTTTTTGATATTCATCTGTCCTGAGGGGAACAGGAAGGGGCAAGAAGGGAATAAAATTTTAGATAGAGAGGTTAATCATAAACTCAGTACGGTAATTCTGTTTTATGGGGACATGGTTCAAATGCTCCTCTAGTCTCATCTTGGGCTTCCCAGGTGGTGCTAGTGGTAAAGAACCCATCTACCAATGCCTAAGACATAAGAGATGTGGGATTGGATGATCCCTGGGTTGGGAAGTTCCCCTGGAGGAGGGCATGGCAACCCACTCCAGTACTCTTGCCTGGAGAATCTCATGGGCAGAGGAGCCTGGTGGGCTACAGTCCACAGTGTTGCAAAGAGTTGAAGACGACTGAAGCAACTTAACACGCATGCACACAGTCTCATCTTGAGACTGGGTTCGAGTTGAGAGGAATGTTGGGTTCCTCTCAACATTTCCATCAGCAAAGACCCTCTGTTGTGGGTCTTCCTGGGTGGTCCAGTGATTGATTAAAACTCTGCCTTCCAATGCAGGGGGCTTGGGTTCAATCCCTGGTCAGGGAACTAAGATCCCACAGGCCCTGCAGTGTAGCCACACTCACACACACAAAAGACCTTCTGTTTTAAACTTAAATCCAAAACTCTATTAATTATTCTAACAAAAGAGCTCTTCTCTATAGACAAACCCAACTCTCTGTTAACTCTTCCACCACTGATGCCCCTGTGAACTGATGTTGACCGTAGGCCTCTGTTTACTCTTTCATTATTAATGCTTCTACAAGTAGAACCCATGATCTAAACTAGGCCTCTGTTAATTCATGTGAAATAAAATTCATAGTTTATGGCAAAACAAGAAAAAATTAAACATAAACATTCTTTTCTACCCTTTGACCTCCTCTCTCCCCTCAACCAGGCTTCCCTGGTGATTCAGCGGGTAAAGAATCCACGTGCAATGCAGGAAATGCAGGACACGTGGGTTCAATCCTTGGGTGGGGAAGATCCCTTGGGGGAGGAAATGGCAACCCACTCCAGTATTCTTGCCTGAAAAATCCCATGGACAGAGGAGCCTGATGGGCTTCAGTCCATAAGATTGCAAAGAGCTGGACATGACTGAGCAACTAAGCATGCATGTATGTTCCTCCCCACTACTGTGCATTATGTATCTGCAATTATACATTGACCAAACCTCCCCCATCAGTGGGAATACCTACTCAACCATAAAGAGCAACATTCTTCTAGCATCAACAAAACAACTCCTAAAAAGATAGCATTCCTTCCTGATCTTGTAAGGGGTCACATGACCCACCTGGCTGACACTTAGATCTTGATTATGTAAACTGTGTAATAATGTGTAATTTAATGCAAAGCCCTCTGCCTCAAAAAACTTATTTAACTGTGCCTTGACTTCTAACAAGTACAACAGTTCTCAGAGCTTTCTGAGATGCTCTTCTTGAGTTATAATCCTCAAATTTAGCTCAAATAAAAATTTCCAATTTTTTCTTAGATCAACTGATTAATTTTTCATCAATACTCTTCAATATTTTATAAATTTCATCTAGATAGCAAATCCTGTACTACTGTTAACTTTTCTACCATCAGTGTTCTTCTATATTGGATCTTAAGATTGGACTACTGTTAACCTGCCCACCATCAATAGATCTCTAGTCTAGGATTCAATATTTCCTGTCTATTAATTCCTCCACCATCAGTGTTTCTTGGCTATGATCTTAAATTGGCCTCTGTCAACTATTTCACCATCATGCTCCTCTCTCATTGCTATAGAACCTAGACTTCCATTAAGTCATTCACCACCAGTATCCCTCTGGTTTTATCTTGAATATGGATCTTTGTTAAATATTACAACATCCATGTCTTTCAGGTCTGAAGTAGAACCCAAGCCCTTGTTTACTATTGCACCTACACAGTCCTTTTGATCTTACCTTGAACTCAGCCCTGGTAAAATTATTTCACTACCAATACCTCTTCTAATCTAGATCTCAATGCTGAACCCACATGTTTCATTTGGTTGCTATGTCTCAGGAGTACCATAATCATTTTTAGTATTGCTTTGTTTTAGCCATACCACACAGATTGCAGGATCTTAGTTCCATGACCAGGGACTGAATTCAGGGCCACAGCAGTGAAGGCCTGGAATCCTAACCACTAGGCAATCAGGAAACTCCCTCTTTAGTATTGTTTTTAGTGATCCTCTAGCATTCCGTACTTTGGAGGTATCATTTCTTTCTCCAGTACTCAAGGTTGTAATTTAGGTTATTCCCAATTTCTTGGTGTTAATTAAAAAACCTGTGATGAAGACTCCTAAAGTTAAATCTCTGTGAACATCCATAATTATTGTCTGTGATGAATTTCTAGAAATATAAATAGAATTACTGGATCATAAGAGGGCAACAAGTACTTCATATGAAGAGACAACATTTTCACACATTCCAATATAAAGATGCTTGCCACTCTGGTTTCTCAACACTCTGTTCTTCCCCTTGGGGCCTTTCTAAACAGGAGTGAAAAATTATATAGTCCCTAGTGAGATGTTTGTTTATCCCATGCAGTAAAGATTTAATGCAGCAGGCCTGGGCTTCCCAAACCTTGCACATTCCAAACGTCTTCAGGAGTGGCCCTTAACCAGTTCTTGGGTGATAACCTCTGAATCCTTGGGATATCTTGCCTGATAAGAGCATCTTTGTGTATCTGAGATCTTGGACCGCACCAGATACTTTATGCTAAAACCCAATTTATGTTGAATGTACATTCTGTGTCTCTGGGACTTTGGGTCACACTATATTGGTTTGACCTCTGGAAGGCTAGAGACTAAGTAGTTAAGGTGAGTCATGCAGGTGCTACATGCCTTTGTGACTGACCACCAATACAAACTTGAATACCAAGGCTCCAATAAACTTCCCTGGTTGGCAGTACTTTTTACATGTTGTTACACATCACTGCTGGAAAAAACAAGTGCCGACCATGCAATACCACTGGCAGAGGATAACTGAAAGCTAGGCCTGGTTTCTTCTGCAATCTGCCCTCTGCATTTTTTTTTCCTTTGCTGATTTAAATATGTGCTTTTTCACTATAGTAAACCATAGTCATGAGCTTTTGATTATGGTATACTATATTTTGATGAAATCACAACCACTTTTCTGAGTTCTGTGAGTCCTTCTACTTAATCATCAAACTGAGGGTGCTCCTGGAGGCCCCATATTTGACATCAAAAGTGACATTCACTAGAATGACCCTGACTCACTGAAACATGGTAAAAGTATTGTTTGGGAAAAGGAAGGATGAGTGGATAAGAATTGTTGAGCCATTGATGCCTGGATAGCCTCCAAGTCACTCACAGTATAAAGTAACAGCTGTGCTTTGATCAGTTACTAGAGGTAAAAGTTACAAGTGGAATTTAGAAATGACAGACCTCACTCCTGAGGAATTGCCTCACTGGATGTATTAAAGTTCTCCAGAGAAACAGAACCAAGTGAACGAAATATATACAAACACACACACACACACACACACACACACACACACATATGATTTATTATAAGGAATTGGCTCATGCAATTACAGAGGCTGAGAAGTCTCGCAATATGCTGTCTGCAAGCTAGAACTCCAGGAAAGCAGGTGGTATAAATTCCAGTCCAAATCTGAAGCATTGAGAACCAGGAGCATCAACGGTATACACACCCCTCCCCCCACCCCATCCCACCCCACCCCACCCCACCCCACCCCACCCCCGGTTCAAAGGCAAGAGTAGACCAATGTCTCAGCTTAGTCAAGCAAAGAGAGTAAACTTTCCCACCCTCTGCCTCTTTGCTCTATGCAGGTCCTCAACAGATTGGATGGGCCCATCCACACTGGGGAGGGCTCTCTGCTTTACTCAGCCCAAATACTGATCTAAATTTTAATCTCATCTGAAAATACCCTCACAGAAATACCCAGAAATAATGTTTAGCCAAATATCTGGGCACCCAGTGATTCAGTCAGGTTATCACATAAAATTAACCACCACACTTGAAATATAAGGATATGCAAAATAATAAGAAACAAGCTAAACACACAATCTCTTGGTTATTTTATCTGTAATAGCTAAAATGAAAGTCGAGTGTCAAAGTAGATTATGACACTGTGCCAACTTTAGATTTCAGCTGGTTTGAACTATAACTGCTAGCCTCAGAGTCACTATCAAAGGAGAAAAAATATGCCTGGATAGACTCAACAGTAAAGAATCCTCCTGCAATGCAGGAGACTCAGGCTCAATCCCTGGGTTAGGAAGATCCCCTAGAAAAGGGCACGGCATCCCACTCCAGTATTCTTGCCTGGAGAATCCCATGGACAGAGGAGCCTGGCAGGCTATAGTCTAGGGGTCACAAAGAGTCAGACATAACTGAAGCAACTTAGCATGCACCAGATAGTATCTCTACAACCCCTGGTCACCAGGAAGGTAGTGCAGGTGGCAGGGAAGCAAAAGAAAGAAACTATTGACACCAGAAGGTACAGACTAAAGGAGTGTTGAGAGTTTAACTAAGCTGCTCCATAGTTTTGCTGCCTCAGCATCCATTTTGTTTGACTAAGCAGCCTGTGGGGGCCTTAAACTGTCACTAGCTCACTCATGCAAGCATGTACACTGATAACAGCCCACAGAATAGCAAGTAAATGTAAGTTCCTGATATGACTTCCTCAACAGCCCTTGTGATAAACAGTCTCCCCACCTAGGACCTTCCCCTTGTGTACCCCTTAGATAAGACCCCTGTGGAACTTACCAAAACCCCATTTTTTTTTTGGTTTGAATTGATCAATTCAGCCTTAGCCCAGAAACCCTAAAGCACTCTACTCAACGGACCTTAATAAAGGCATGTGCCCCAGGTCCTGCCTCTCTCTCCACCTGCACCCTGTCTTGATTCACCGCCCCCCCACCCAGTGTGGCCTACAAATGTGTGCCCCTTCCAGGATGTATAAAAAAATAAACCTCTTTAATATCAATTTCTTTATTAAATCTAGGCTCTCCATTCAGCTCCCCAGGCCTCTATTTAACAAATTTTAATTTAACAAAGTCATAACAAGGACTTATCTCATTTTGTAGATCACTATCAACACCTTCCCTTTATGCGTCTTATAGATGTAAGAAAACTAGGGTGATTTACAAAAGAATGAAGAACTACAATAGGGAAAAGTCAAGGGACTTGTCCAAGTAGAATGAACAAGTATCTTTACATATTAATATATCTTTATATATAAACCTTTAACCAGTTATTAAGAGGGGACTCAGCCACCTGTTCATGGACACTTCCCTGTAGCCACCAAGGTGTCAGGGCTGGGGCAGGGTGATCTCATACCTACCTCTATGGCATGACCCTGCCACGTGCTCACCCTCATCCTTTAGACTTTATCCAGCCCGAGGGCGGTGCTGGGAGTAAGTAATAATCAGCATGGTTGCCAGAGTGTTCATACTGGCCAATCCTCAGGTCTGGTTCAGTGATTTAACTCCACAATAGCAGCATGATGCACTATGCACTGTTTTACAGATACTGAAACTGAGACTCACAGTATGTTTTATAATTGTGAGATGTGGAATAACAGTGGGGCAAAACTGAGTATAGAGAAAAGCAGATGGGACTTGACCTTCATTAGAAATAGACTTTGGGAACAGAGAGAGGGATGAACTTGGAGTTTGGGGTTGGTAGATGCAAACTACTACATTTAGAATGGATAAAAAACAAGGTCCTACTCTATAGTACAGGGAACTGTATCCAATCTCCTGGGACACCACAATGAAAAAGAATATTTAAAAAGAATGTGTATATGTATTGTACAACTGAGCTACTTTGCTATATGGCAGAGATTGGCACAACATTGTAAATCAACTATTCTTCAATTTTTAAAAAAAATCAAGAAAAAAGAAACAGTTATTAAAATGGGATTAATAAAAGAGACATTGATGGGGCCAAAATCAAGGCATTAATGCAGTTCTATTGGAGACTCTTGTGGACCAGTGTGGCCCTCTGCTTGACAACTGGAGCTGACTCATTAGAAAAGACCCTGATGCTGGAGAAAGATAGAAGGCAGGAGGAGAAGGGGACGACAGAGGATGAGATGGTTGAATGGCATCACTGACTCAATGGATATGAGTTTGAGCAAACTTCAGGAGATGGTGAAGGACAGGGAACCCTGGCGTGCTGCAGTCCGTGATGTCACAAAGAGTCAGACACAACTGAGTGATTGAACCACAACAATATGCTATAAGAGGAATGCAAGAAATTGTATTCACAAGCAGGCGGACTCTTAGGGCTGACTTTGAATGAGGAGCTGCCAAATCCTACTACCACAAGGGTGCTGTCCTGCGAACAGCTCTCTATTAAATATCAGACAGCTACCTAGTTTGCTGATGGTGGTTCCAAAGTGGACAGCACCCTGTTTGGGAGGCTACCACATTACAACTGACTCATAAAAACTCCAAATGAAGACAGCAAGAACAAATTATTTTCATGGTCTGAATTGCATGCTATTTTTCTTGCAATAATGGAAGAATTGGACAAAGAAAAGAGCCACTGTGTTTGAGTTCTTACTGACTAGTGGGTCATGGCCAATGGTCTGGCCATGTGGTTAGATAGATGAGCAATAGAAAATTGGACTGTTGAAAGGATCCCCATATGGGGCACAGCTCTATGAAAAGCAATAGGGGAATTTAAATGGTGCTATAAAGTAGAACATGTTGAAACCCATCAGAAGAACCTCTTTTCAGGAGCCAAAGGATTTGACAAGTAGATATTGATGTGCTTGCTTGAGATAGCCACCTGGGTCCATGAAATGAGTGGACAAGGAAAAGATACAGCAATGCAAGGATGAACTGATTACTGACATATTCCTCTAGCACCCACTGAGCCACAAAATGTCAACCAAAACTGCCCTGTCTGGCAAAGGAGGCAGAGATTTCAGATGACTATACATCAAGGCTGTATATTGTCACCCTGCTTATTTAACTTATATGCAGAGTACATCATGAGAAATGCTGGACTGGATGAAGCACAAGACTGCTGGGAGAAATATCAATAACCTCAGGTATGCAGATGACACCACACTTATGGTAGCAAGTGAAAAAGAACTAAAAAGCCTCTTAATGAAAGTGAAAGAGGAGAGTGAAAAAGTTGTCTTGAAACTCAACATTCAGAAAACTAAGATCATTACCATCTTTCTAAATTCCATATATATGCATTAGTATACTGTATTGGTGTTTTTCTTTCTGGCTTACTTCACTCTGTGGATGACCCAGAGGGATGGTATGGGGAGGGAGGAGGGAAGGGGGTTCATGGTGGGGAACATGTGTATACCTGTGGTGGATTCATGTTGATGTATGGCAAAACAAATACAATATTATAAAGTAATTAACCTCCAATTAAAATAAATAAATTTATATTTTTAAAAAAAGAAAACTAAGATCATGGCATCTGGTCCCATCACTTCATGGCAAATAGATGGGGAAACAGTGGAAACAGTGGATGACTTTATTTTGGGGGGCTCCAAAATCACTGCTGATGGTAACTGCAGCCATGAAATTAAAAGATGCTTGCTCCTTGGAAGAAAATTTATGACCAATCTAGACAGCATATTAAAAAGCAGAGACATTACTTTGCCAGCAAAGGTCCATCTAATCAAGGCTATGGTTTTTGCAGTAGTCATGGATGGATGTGAGAGTTGGACTGTAAAGAAAGCTGCACACCTAAGAATTGATGCGTTTGAACTGTGGTGTTGGAGAAGACTCTTGAGAGTCCCTTGGACTGCAAGGAGATCCACACAGACCATCCTAAAGGAGATCAGTCCTGGGTGTTCACTGGAAGGACTGATGTTGAAGGTGATACTTTGGCCACCTGATGCGAAGAGCTGACTCATTGGAAAAGACCCTGATGCTGGGAAAGATTGAAGGCAGGAGGAAAAGGGGACAACAGAAGATGAGATGGTTGGATGGCATTACCGACACAATGGACATGAGTTTGAGTAAACTGCCGGAGTCAGTGATGGACAGGGAGGCCTGGTGTGCTGCAGTCCATGGGGTCACAAAGAGTCAGACACAACTGAGTGACTGAACGGAACCGATGGGGGCATAGTCCCTGAAGGAAGGCCCCACACATAGCAAGTAGACTATGTCAGACTGCTGCTGATAGTTACAGGGGGTTATAAATGGATCTTTAAAATTTTTTTTTAATTTAAGTTTAAAAAATTTATTTGGCTGCACCAGCTGTTAGTTGCAACATTCAAGATCGTTGATCTTTGTTATGGCATGCAGGATCTTTTGTTGCAGCATGTGGGATCTAATTCCCCAACCAGGGATCCCATCCAGGCCCTCTGCATTGAGAGTGCAGAGTCTTAGCCACTGGACCACCGAGGAACTCCTGGGATCTTTTTTTTTAATTGAAGTATAATTGACATATAACATTTATTTAAGTTTAAGGTAGACAGCATGTTGACTTGATACACATATATTGCAATATGTTACCACCTCTATGGCATCACATAAATGAGTCTTTTATAAATGCGACTTGACAAGAACACTGTACTGGGCTTTGAGTAGTAGAAGCAAATACTCAGAATACTATAAAAGGACTGGAATAGAAGCTACTGTAGCAACTTGGACCACAGTTACATTTTTTTCAAACCTAGGAATACACTTATAGCTATGTGTACACTATAGCTACACTTATAGCTATAGCTACACTTAGCTTATAATAATGTCCAAAAATGAGCACAGATATCACATTAAATGAATAGATCATGTTGCCTATATAGCTCAAAGAACTGGTTTGATTGAAAATTGGAACAGGCAGATGTCTAAAATAGGGGGGATAAAGGCATGAAGAGCTGGCTTGCATTCCTTTATGAATGTGTGCTCACATTTAACATAAGGGCCAAGGGACAGTCCTTGTTTGATGTATTCCTCCAATTTTCTGTGAGGTCTGCGGCAGAGGAAGCAAGGAAGATGCTGTTACTACTACACAATTCTTTCCCTCAACACCTCAACTTTCTTCTTTCCAACCTGATGTAGTGGTCTTGGGACCAGGGCTACAACTGCAGGTGCCAGAACCAAGGATGATCCCTAAATGAGAAAACTGTAACTCTACCTTTAAACCTTTATGCCAGAATTCCAGGAATTCCCTAGTGGTCCAATGGTTAGGGCTCTCTGCTTCCACCGCAGTGGGCATGGGTTCAAACCCTGGTCTGGGAATTAAGATCCCACCACAATTTGTAAGGGTTTAATGGGATGGATTGTGCCCTTCACCTGTTATATAGATAGGCCAAAGATGGCCTTTACATATTGGCCCCAAAGTTGTTTATTTCTTTACTGCAGGCTGAGATTCAATAGCTCAAAAGCCTGTTGATGCCAAACTTAAATGTGTACACATCCAATTATTTTACAAATAGCCCAAACAAGCAGATTTTTCACCATTTAGGGCCTACCTGCTTTGCATGCCCCATGAAACCTCACCCTACCTCTGTTGTCAATAGATAAGGCAAGTCCTGGGCTGTAAAAAACCCAAGTTGCTGCTGCCCTTCAGAGTTCTCTGACCCAGAGACTCCCCACTTTATTGCTGAGTGACATCACCTAGGAACGTTAGGTAGCTCACTCTCTTAATTCCCAAGCCCCTAGCAGTTCCTTTGCCCTCCTCCTTTTCTTAGTAGCCTCTGCACCCCCAGCCCACAAATCTAATAAAGCTCGTGTGTGCTACTGTCACCTTGTGGTCATGTTTTTTTTGTTCAGTCGCTAAGTCGTGTCAGACTCTGCGACCCCATAGATTCCTTGTCCTTCACTATCTCCAGGAGTTTGCTCGAACTCATGTCCACTGAGTTGATGATGTCATTCAACCATCTCATCTTCTGTCACCCCTTTCTCCTCCTGCCCTCAATTTTTTGCAGCATCAGGGTCTCTCCCAACAAGTCAGCTCCACACATCGGGTGACCCAAGTATTGGAGCTTCAGCTTCAGCATCAGTCCTTCCAATGAATATTCAGGTTTTATTTCCTCTAGGATTGACTGGTTTGATCTCCTTGCTGTCCAAGGGACTTTCAAGAGTTTTCTACAACACCACAGTTCAAAAGCATCAATTCTTTGGCACTCAGACTTCATGGTCCAACTCTCACATCTGTACATGATTACTGGGAAAATCATAGGTTTGACTCTATAGACCTTTGTCATCAAAGTGATGTCTCTGCCTTTTAATATGCTGTCTAGGTTAGTCATAGCTTTCCTTCCAAGGATCAAGCATCTTTTCATTTTATGGCTTCAGTCACCTTCCACAGTGATTTTGGAGCCCATGAAAATAAAATCTGCCACTGTTTCCATTTTTTCCCCATCTATTTGCTATGAAGTGATGGGATCTTAGTTTTGTGAATGTTGAGTTTTAAGCCAACTTTTTCATTCTCCTCTTTCACCCTCATCAAGAGGCTCTTTAGTTTCTCTTCGCTTTCTGTCATTTTTTTCTTTATCAACCCCCAAATACCTCAAACCCCTACAAGTGACAATGAAAAGGGGGGAATTTCTGGGGATGACTAGGAAATAGATATGGACACCACCCAGTCAGCAGGAAAATCAATTAGCAAAAATCCTGGATGACCTCAAATGGGTGGAATTCAAAATTCAGGGTGCCACTGCATCTGGGGCTGGGGCAGGCAGAGGGGCCTAGCTGCATGGGGTAGGAACTCAGCCTGCCCACCTGGGAATCCATTAGGCAAATGGTGGATGTTGTAAGACCTATGGGCCTGAACAGAAAAGGGGGAGGGTTATATGACTCTGAACTGAGGGAGGCTACCCCTGACCCCATAATGGGCTATAATGAGAGGAGCTCCCTGACACTGGCCAGCGATTCAGGGATAGTCTGTGACAAGAGGACGTCCTTGTCACTAGGAACCACTATAGCAGCTAAACAAGCCTATAAGGCAGAGGCATCAGACCAAGGTTAGTCACCTAAGTGTTTGCATCTTTGCAAACAACTAGCCTGACTCTGATGCTATCACACTTGGATCTGCTGTTATCATTCTAGCCCCTCCCTGGAGGGGTATCGAGACCCCAACTTTGGGGTTGAGGCAGCTAAAGCCTACTTAAAGTGACAACGACAAGGAAGTCATCTTCCTGCCTCTCCTACAACTCCTAAACAAGGGGGCATCCTGCTGAACAAGAGAGGCAAGGCAGAACTTCAACCACAATTGTCTTCACAGAACAGGATGGAAAAATGAATCCCTGCTAAGGGATCTTGCACAATTAGTGAGGAATGAGGGGTAAGGACCCCCAGAGGCAGCTTTGGACCCTGGTTCACATATACCTTGTTGATAAGGATTTTTTCCATGGAGGGCTACCCACCCAACATGAGGCCTCATAATCACCTGGGCAGGCTGTCAGTGGAAAACACCATCTGAAGCCAAAAATCTCCTCCATCAGCTAGGGATGCTGAAGTGGGCTTATCAGGTAACAGATGGTGTGCAGCAGGATGGCTGAGCAAGTGGGAGGAGGGTGGATAGAGTCCTGAGTCCACAGAGTTGTTTCTCAGAGGGGCTCCTGACAAAGGTAAGCCCTCTTTACCGGCAGTGATGGTTAACTACGAAAACAGTTTAAAATTCACAGCTGCTCTTCCATTTCATAGAAACTCAGGAAAGACAAACTCAGATGCAAGTGTTTAAGCCACCTGGCCTATATCAGAATTATTATTGAGAGTGAAGCTGCCCCCCTCCTAAGTCAACAAACCTACAGCTTGGCCTCTGCTAAAGCGTGAACTCTGAGAAAACAAAGGTTATATATTAGTCAGAACTCTCCAGTGAAGCAGAACCAACAGGATGCATATATAAAAAGAGATGTTTTTTTTGTAAGGAGTTGGTTCACAGGGCTATCCTGGCAGTCCTCAAGCTGGAGCCCCAGGAGAGATCATGATGTAGTTTCAGTCCAAAGACTCGCTGGCTTGGGGTCTAGGAAGAGACAGTGTGTCAATCCCAAAGCAGGAAAAAAACAAAATACCAACTCAGGGCAGTCAGGCAGGAGGAACCGACTTCTTGTGACCCCATGGACTTTAGCCCACCAGGTTCCTCTGTCCATGGGATTCTCCAGGCAAGAATACTGGATTGGGTTGCCGTGCCCTCCTCCAGGGGATCTTCCCAACCCAGGGATTGAACCTATGTCTCTCACATCCCTGCATTAGCAGATGAGTTCTTTACCACTAATGTCACCTGGGAAGCCCTCCCTTTATGGGAGGGTCATCTTTTTGTTCTACTCAGGTCTTCACTGCTTGGATGAGACCCACCCACACAGGGGAGGGGGGATCTGTTTTACTCAGCCTACCAATTCAAATATTAATCTCATCTCAAACCTCACAGACATGCCCATAATAATGTTTGACCTAAAGTCTTGGTACTCTTGACCCAGTCAGACTGACACATAAACTTAACTATCACAGGTTATATTGAACCCTAAAGGACAAGAGAGTCCCACATCAGAGGTTCTCTGATAAATCAGTGCAGCAATAGTACTACTTACTAGGGTTAGAGGACAAGCTGTGGCAGACTTCCCTTCCAGAGGTAGCCTCCTCTCTAGTACTTACATCTGGTCTCTGCCACTGGCCAGGACAGCCCCCACGCAGGGGTCCAACAGTCACAGAAGTGGGGCCTCGCCTGAAGACAGTTGCCCTTGTATCATATTAACTGTAGTTTGGGCTCCAGAACCCAAAAACACTGGCTGGCTCTGTTGGACATAGGTGCTCAAACCTTCCTAATCCCAGGGAGCATCCATGCTTTAAAGGGCCCCCCTCCCACAAAAGAGGTGACTGGCTTGAGAGGACAATTAATTAAAAGAAAAATTACCCACTAATACGGATCTTTATAGTCAAAGCTATGGTTTTTCTAGTAGTCACCACTGGGGCTAATTCACCCAAACCCCAGAAATGCTTCTACCCCTTGCTCAATGGGGACAGGAGGGAAGACAGTCAGCACCCTCAAAACGAGAAAAGCAATTATCTTCCTTTACTGATGGAGTGAGCACGGGGTGTTAAGAGACCAAACAGATAGCCACAGCTTATCACCACAAAATCCATACAGGGCACAGACCAAAGCATCCAATGGGCTGAGCAGCATGTAATAGTCCTAGCAATAGAGTATGCATTTGACAAACATTTCCCCAACGTTCATATTCTACTGACTCCTGGTCAGTATTCATGAGCTAACTTCTTGATCAGCACATTGGCAAAATCAGGTATTTGGGATAAAGAGCTATGGGACTAATTGCCACACTAGCTCCCACTCTGCCCATCTGGGTGCACCATACCTCGGCTTATACCAAACAAGACACAGAGGAGATACCTTAAGATGCCAAACCTGATGGACTAACTGAACCACCAGAGCAGCTAGGGCTCTGGAAGGAGGGGGAGTCCCCTGACCTTTTGAAAGGAGCCACCCCCACTTCTATCAGGGGGCACATGAGAGGTCAGGGCTTTGGGGCATCATGGGGTTATGAAAATGGATTGTTAGAGGAGTCAGATCAGCAGTGAGACAAACCATCAGGGACTGTAGCAGAAACCAGAAATCTAGACATTGGGCATGTCTCACTGGAGGGAAAATTCACAGAGAAGGAGGGCCACATCAGAGATGGCAAAGTGATTTCACTGGGCCTCCCCAAGCAGCAACAGGAACATATATGTTAACATATGCTTAATAGTGGTGGATACCCACACAGGCCTTCCATCGCTCTCCCTTTGGGGGCCCCAACCTCTGTTAACATTACTGAAGGGTTAACACAGCAGCCTGACAGCTCTTGGGAGTGCTGCTAGTTACACAAATACATCAAGGTTCCCACTGCAAAGCAACAGTGAGTAGTACAAAATCATATTGTGTCAGTTTTCACCTACCCCACTGTCGGATATAATGGTATTTAAAAACAAGGGCTGCTGAGAGAACCTGGAGTAAAATGGTCCCATAAGTTCAAAGGTGCAGTCCTAAGATATGACTGCACTGTATCAAAATTCACAACAAATGAAGTGACCACCCAAGGAGACGTTGTGACCTCTCCTGGTGGGCATGTCCACACCGCACACAACCCAATTACTAGTTTTCATGGACCTGGGAGCCTTGCATGCTGCCTGCAACAAAGGAACATCCACTCGATGCTTTCACCCTTTTCCCTTCTTCCTCGTAGAAAATTAAGAACCTAGCAACCACTTCCCCTTTGATCCCAACAGGGACCTGCCATGGACCACCAACTTTGGGACCATAATCAAATGGGAGCTTCTGCTCCTCATCCTATGTAAGCTGAGCAAACTACTCACCACTATCTGGAGAGAAAAGCATCCTCATCTGCTGCCCAAATACTCCACTAAATCTCCATAGAACAACCTTGGACCAGCTCTCAACACCCAGGAGGTAGAATTAGTTACCCCTGGACTGGGTAATACCATTTGGATGATATCCAAGGGACAACTGAGCTTCCCCTGCCTACAATGCAGGAGCTGCAGGAGAGGTGGGTTCGATCCCTGGGTGGGAAAGATCCCCTGGAGGAGGACATGGCAACCCACTCCAGTATTCTTGTGTGGAGAATCCCAAGGACAGAGGAGCCTGGTGGGCTACAGTCCATAGGGTCGCAAAGAGTTAGGCACGACTGAAGCGAGGTAGCACAGCATTGCATGGCATGGCAAGGGACAACCAGAGCTCCTACTGCTGCCCACAGATAATCTCTGACCTTTACTCTTACTCTCCTGCTGTGCCCCTTCCATATTTGAGGTGTTCCTCCTTTACCAGTGTTGATTACACACCACTGATGGATCACCCTCCCTTGGCAAACTATACTCTAGTGCTGACAATGTCTGGAAACAACATGTCCCCTTACACAAAACAGGGAAACATACAACATGGGTCAGGACTGGAACCATGGGAAGCATGCTACTGGCCATTCAGGTCAGGCAGTCCTACTAACACGACCACAGACACCATCACTAAGGCTAGCATTCCTCCTCCCATCTCTGCTACTATCTGCAACACCCAATCTTGCTAAGCCAGGCTCTAAGATATGACTTGTGACTCACAGTACAGGTGTCTGTGGGTCAACTCTTACTTCAAATATGTGGCCAATCATGGGCTGAGCCCATAACAAGTTGAGCTGACTCAGATGCTAAGTATGAGGTGGATAATATGCAGGTTTGCTTGGCTAGAAATTATAAAGTGCTATTAACATCACCTTGAACTGCTCTAAGCTGCGCAACTTGCCTTCACAGGAACACAAAATACAGGCAGCAGTGAGAGTCTTGGTGGGCCTGTAAGGGAATCCCTGGTAAAGGGCCTGCCCTATGACAAGCTTCCCCTTGTCCAACACTGGATACTGGGTTTGACTCAAAACTGCAGTAGATATTTACTCAGCAGCAGAACCTCACAAGGACTTGCCCTTACCGACCACACTAGCCACAACTCTCCAATGCCACAATCTTTCCAAATATTGTCCTGATACTAACCACTTTAGGATCACTAATTTGTGGGTGGAGGGGCAGGAGAAACAGAGTATGTGCAGGACACCACAGCAGTGAAAAGAAATACAGCCAGTCATGCCATATCCACACAACTTAAAGTATCCCAGGAGAAACTGAGCAGGGAGTTAAAATTCACCTTTTTTGTGCTTTCTCAGGCTTGGGGGCAAGCAGAGTTCAGGAGCCTATAGGAAGGAAGAAGGCTGACTAAAATGTGGTCAAGACAAAGCAGAGGGTAAGCAATAGGTAATTGTGAACACCTAGTGTCCTCCTCATTAAGTCAGACAAAATCTGTCCTTATGGAATAAGAGTTCCTGGGAAGTTGCTGCTGCTGCTGCTGCTGCTTTAGCCGCTTTAGTCATGTCCAACTCAGTGCAACCCTATGGACTGAAGCCTGCCAGGCTCCTCTGTCCATGCGATTCTCTAGGCAAGAGTACTAGAGTACTGACCCAGGGATTGAACCTGAGTATCCTGCTTTGCAGGCAGATTCTTAACCACTGAGCCACCAGGGAAGCCCCATTAGGAAGTTGAGTTAGGTCCAGATAGTTTTCAAGGGGGTGCTGGCCTTCATCTTCCTGTTGTTCTTGAAGGACTGTGTGTTATTTGTTGATTGTTCTGTTAGGCTGACAGTTGTTGAAGAATCTTGGGCTTCCCAGGTGGCACTAGTGGCAAAGAACCCACCTGCCAATGCAGGAGACATGAGACATTAGAGACACAGTTTCAATCCCTGGGTCGGGAAGATCCCCTGGAGGAGGGCATAGCAACCCACTCTAGTGTTCTTGCCTGGAGACTCCCACGGACAGAGGAGCCTGGTGGGCTACAGTCCATAGGGTCACAAAGAGTCAGACACAACTGAAGTGACTTAGCATGCATGCATACTTAGGAATAAAATAAAATAATAGCTATTAAAGGTTTAATAAGGGAGTAAATCTAAGATTTGATATTCAGAGACAATGAGTTGAGAAGATTCCTAGACATTGGGCCTGAAGGGTATTCAGAGAGTGAAGATGACAGTGAGAATCTGAAGAATTTTCTGGAATATCTGAATGTTTTTGGTGATGGCATAGACATCAAAGAGGTTTCAGGGAACACACACACAGCAATGGCTTCCAGTCACAAGTGCCCCACACCAGAATGGTGTCCAATGCCAGATAATTATGAAGATCCACTCACTGGAGCTCCTGTAGTTCTCAGGCAGTGATATTAGTGGTTTTGGTAAGATTATTCACAGTCATGGTTATTTCCTGTAGCAGAGCACAGAAGATGCAGGTGGCCAGATGAACTTCTAAGCAGCCCACACAATAGCAGCTCTAGGCATGCAGGTAGCCCATACTTGACTTGCTGCAGCAAGTGTTTTTAGATTTACTCTCAGTCTCTTGGCCTCTTGTTTTAGGTCTTCTTAAGAACGTGATGAGACAAGAGCACAGCCTCCTTCTGGGGCTTGGATTTTGCCTAAGCTTGTAGTTGCAACATGTTTCATAGACTTTTGGCTCATCTAGTGTCTGGAAAACTTAAATCAGAGGTAATAGAGTAGTTAAGGTGAGAAAAAAAAGGCAGTCTGGTTAAGTATGGATTGCCCTTTTTGAAAAGTATTGAGTTTGAAGGAGAATCCTTTCCAAGTGTAGAGAAAAACGCTGAGTGACCCTGCTTTTTTCCCTACACTAGAGAAAAGACTCTGAGTGAGAGCACAAAGGATGCCCTTAAATATGAGATGGCATAGGGGTTTAAGGGAAACTGGAAGTTTCTGAAGAAGAGGGCGAACATAACCTGCATTCTAAAGTGAGGTTGTGAGACTGTACTATGAGTTGGGTGAAGAAAGGCTATGGATTTTGGGGTCCTTGCAGGGGTGGTGGAATTGTTAAAGGGGAGAATACCTTGGGTGAAGGGGAAAATGAAATAATACAAATGAAGACTCATTATGAAGAAACGAATTGCCAGTCTAGGTTCAATGCAGGATACAGGATGCTTGGGGCTGGTGCACTGGGATGACCCAGAGAGATGGTATGGGGAGGGAGGTGGGAGGGGGGGTTCAGGATTGGGAACACGTGTACACCCATGGCGGATTCAGGTTGATGTATGGCAAAACCAATACAGTATTGTAAAGTAAAATAAAGTAAAATTTAAAGAATTAAAAATAAATAAATAAATCGCATAAAAAAAAAGAAGGCTCATTATGGAAGTCTTCAGTTGTAAGGGAGGGGGAATTATGTGGATAGTAACGGTGATGCTGGAGTGGATACAGAAAAAAACATGATTTTGCAAGAACAGTAAAAATGGTGAGATTAGGAAGTACACAAGAGCATCCTACAGGGTCTTGTTTGGCATCTTTGGCAGAAGCTGACCACCTCATGGTGTCATCTCCTTGGTCTGAAGTTCTTATGAAAGCAGTATCCCTTGTGGCAATGTCTGCTTCCAGGGGTTCTCAAGGGACTCTCAATTTATTTTTTTTTACAAGTTTAAATCATGTATTTAAAATACAATTTATAACATGCTTAATCTGCCAATTCAGGAGCCCATGGTGTGGGGTGGGGTAGGGTGGGCATTTGCCCACTAGACCAGCAGAGCAGGACAGCAGGGGTGTAGCCCTCTGTCCCATGCCCCTGTGTTCAGATACCCAAGAGGCTCATGTGCACCCATGAAATCACATGACCAAAAACAGGGCCCCAGAAGTTTCTAGAGTCTCTGCCTACCAGGGAGGCTGGGGCAGCCCTGCCACCCCACCCCCAAGCAGAGCATCCCCAGATGGGGCCAAGCAGTGTATGGCTAGGCTAGCCAGGGCTGGGCAGGGCAGTGGGCTCTGGAAGGGGCTGATGGTAGCAGATGGGGTGCTGCCTCCTGCCTGCAAGTGGGGAGCACCCTGACTGAGTGGGTGAAGAAGGGTTGGTCCCAGGCCCAGCCCCCCAGCTCCTTTGTTCACAGGCCAACATCAGAGTAATGGCTTATGGGAAGTGGTTAGCTGGAAGGGCTGAGGCTTGGCTCCTGGGGTCATGGAGGAGCTGGGAGAAGGGGATAGTACTGTAAAGGCAGATAAAGGATCAGCAGCCTCAGGTTTCTGTCCCCACTCCCCTGAGGTATTCCAAGCTAAAGCCTACAATTTACTTAAAAATTTATTAAAAAAAGAAAAGGAAAAGTACTTAAGAAGAGTTATAGACAACTATGATAAAAACAAAAACACCCCCCCACACACACACATGTGCAAAATCCAAACCATTCTCACATCTCCCCTCCTACCTCCCCCCAACACAATAGTTTCCTGTTTTCTTTTTTCTTTTTAAAATTTTGCCTGCCACCTCTCCATCTGGGAAGCCAGGATATGACTGCCGGTGTGATGACAAGCTCCCAGCAGACAAAGTCCCATCTTTGGCCAGAGGGAGGTGAGAGCATCAGTCCCTACTACATTCTTGATTCACAGACACTCATCAGTCAGCCTTCCCTTGGTTCCCACTAGAGGAGGTGAGCAAGAACAGGTGGTCCCAACAGCTGAGCAACAAGCACTTCCAGTCTTCCCACCTGGCCTACCTCTGTACCTCCTCCAATGGAAAAGCATAGTCTCACCTGGGCCAGAAACCACTATTACAGGAGAGATGGATGCTAACCGTTTAAAATGCGGAAACTTGGTCAGGGCAGTGGAACCATAAAGACAATAGCAACCTTTTCCTGTACCTATTCCTGGAGGTCATTTCCCCTCGGAACAGCCTGTGGGCACCATTTAACTTCCTGCGGGTTCTTACTGACTGAAGCTTTATTTCAGCTCTGCTCACAAACAATTGCCTGCCTTCACACAGTTGTAAGCCTGTGCTATGGACTAGTTGGAGATCCAGCTGAGAGCCGACCTTTCCTCCTAAAAGGAAGATGTAGTGGGCCAAGGCTTGCTGGGCCCAATTGACATCCCCACATAACAGGCTGAGAGCCAGGCAATGCAAAGGTGGAGTGAGCCTGCAAGACCTGGCTTGCCACCTTAGCCAGAGGAAGCTGCACTAATCACAAATGTCACAACAGCCACTCCAAAACTCATCTGCTGAGTGAGGAGGTTGTCTCACTGGCTGAGGGACATAAGGCAATGGAAAAGATCAGAAAGCCTGAGAGAAGACAGATTTATATACACACTGCTGCCCTGGGCAGGGCCCCCTACATCTCTTCCACCTCAAAGAACCAAAGCAAATCTCCAGGATCCAAGGACAGAGGGGAAACTGCCTTCATTCCATGCCCTTTCTCTGGTCGAGGATAGACTAAGACTATGGGGAACCAGTCTGTCATTACCCATCTTTACAATGCACAGCTTGTCTTTTCCCAAGTGTGTTCAGAATGGTTTGCTCATAAGGTAGTGATTTCACAAGGGAAATATACTGGATAGAGTTACCGAGCTGATGCCATCAACAGAGGCGGCACTCCACAGACCCTTAGGTGTTCTAAGCCTTGCTGGAGTGGGAAGATCCACCTACCTTCTGACCACACTTGGCAGGAGGCTCAGAGTCCTGGAGTCAGACTGTCTCCTGGCTTTCCCTGTGCTGACAACAAAACACTGAGCAAGTCTTGCAGCCCTTACTCCTAAAGCCCAGGAGAGCAGCCTCACTCCCCGCCCTCTTCTAGAAGTAGCAAGCCTGGCTGGTGGGGAACCACCCTGAGGGGTTTTGGAAGAGGAAGTCTGTTCACTTTATCTATCACCCAAAATACTAGACTAGGTGAGTGGTTGACACCCTCCCCAGGCTCTCTGAGCCTATAGAGCTAGTCCAGTCTCCAGGCAGGGCCCAGATGCCCTGGGACATAGCTGGGGGTAGGGAGGTATAGGTTTGGGGTCTGTCCTGGGGACTACAGAGCCCTGCCCTTTTTCTGGGCTTCAGTAGGAATACAGAAGCTAAGCTCACCAAAATCCTGTTGGTTAATGCTTCTAGTGAATCGCCCAGAAACATTTTTTTAACACTATGCTACTCCTTTATTGAAACAACATCACTGGAAAAGCCATTTTAATACAAATGGAAGATGAATTGAAAAATTGATTTTTTAAATTAATTTTTTATTGAAGGATAATTGCTTTACAGAATTTTGTTGTTTTCCATCAAACCTCAGCATGAATCAGCCATAGGTATACATAGATCCCCTCACTTTTGAATCTCCCTCCCATCTCCCTCCCCATCCCATCCTCTAGGTTGATATGGAGCCCCTGTTTGAGTTTCCTGAGCCATACAGCAAATTCCTATTGGCTATTTTACATATGGTAATATAAGTTTCCATGTTCCTCTTTCCATACATCTCACCCTCTCCTCCCCTCTCCCCATGTCCATAAGTCTATTCTCTTTGTCTGTTTCTCCATTGTTGTCCTGTAAGCAAATTCTTCGGTACCATTTTTCTAGATTCCATATATATGTGTTAGAATACAGTATTTATCTGCCGGGGTCCAGCCCTGGTGGAACCAGGGTGATTCGAAGGGGAGACAGATAAGTGAGGGAAAAACTTATTTATTTAATTAGAAATATTAAGAGATTAAGAGGAAATAGTATAGTAGGAAATTTTAGTGGAGAAAGAAGGCTGAATAACTTGGCTTACGGGGAAGACCAATAAAATCTCAGGACAAGAGATTTGCACCATCTATGTTAGGCCACCAGCGCCTGCTTGAATATCAAAGGGTGCCCTGCCTTGGGCTCCCTTTCACGCGGGTCTTAGAAGCCAGGACAAGTAAGTAGACGTGGTGAGCCGCCCCGCTGCAGATGGGAATTCAGCCTGAAATTGGAGTAAAGAGGAGAGGGAGGGAGAGGGAGAAAAAGAGAGAGAGACACACGGGGGGAGCCAGATTCCCAAGAAACTAGGCCAAGAGACTAGTCTAAGAAACTGGTCCGTCCTTTATTGTTCAGAAGGCTTTTTATACTTTTGATAATACATGGAGATCAATGGGTAACACAAAGTTATGCAGCGTTAGCAGCCCAGATTCTTATCAAAACCAGGCTTTTCTCTCTGCATACCTAGTTGTATACACAAATCTTAGGTGATTTACATCATCTTCCAGCCAAAAGGGCCAATTAACATTTTACAGCCTTTTTTCTGATAAATGTTTGTCAACTAGAAGACTTATTTGTGTTGTTCTTCTCAAAGTCTGGTGCCACTCTCAGAAAACACTAAATAAAGTTACATTCTTACATAGCAAAGATACAGCAATTTATAACAAGTAAAAGGAGTACAGTGATTTATAACAAAAGAAAAGTAATTAACTCAAAAGTCTAGTGTTGCTAACATCAAAACTACTATATATCTTCTTCCATATCCCGTTTACATTGATTAACATCCTCCCAGGTGCCTAAAAGATAAATAATATGGAGGCCTGGCAGCAATCATTGAGTCAACAATAAAAACCCGTCACCGATATGACTTTCAGCTCTTTAGAAAAGGCTCTGTATCTTTAAGATGCTTTTTTAAGCTTAGTGCCTCTCGCAGTTGGGGGGCTGTAAGCAATTCACAAGCTGTAAGAGGTCCAGGGGAACCTGTTAGGCAAGCTAGAGAGCTATCAGAGGGGTTTAACTGAAACATCCCTTTCAAATGCAGAAGACTAAAGCCCTGATTTGACTTTTTCCAGAGAGTGTCAGAAAAGTGAAAAAGCAGAGTAAAAAGGCTGGCAGATTTTTGGTTTTGGGGGCACATGCCTGGGAAATACCAGGGGGACACCCTGAGATTTGACTCGCCTTGCCCATCAAATCTCTGCTGCATGACCTTGTCACGGGTGGGATTCCTCATGCTGGCTTCCGGCATTTATCTTTCTCTTTCTGACTCACTTCACTTTGTACAATAGTTTCTAAGTTCATCCACCTCATTAGAACTGACTCAAAAGCATTCCTTTTTATGGCTGAGTAGTATTCCATTGTGTATGTATACCACAACTTCTTTATCCATTCATCTGTTGATGGACATCTAAGTTGCTTCCATGTTCTAGCTATTGTAAATAGTGCTGCAATGAGCAACGGGATACATGTGTCTCTTTTGATTTTGGTTTCCTCAGAGTATTTGCCTAGCCCAGAAACATTTTTAAGTAGACTACCAAACTATTCATTGGTTAATGTTTCTAGCGAATTGCCCAGAAACATTTTTAAGTAGGCTATCAAACTATTCTTTCTCAATTAAAAATTCATTAAACTGCTAAAAACCCCCCAGTCACTTTTTTTGGTAAATCAAATATTAGTATAAACAGGGACTTCACTGGTGGTCCAGGGATTAAGAATCTGTCTTGCAATGCAGGGGACATGGGTTTGATCCATGATCAGGAAGATCCCACATGCCACAGAGCAACTAAGCCCAAGCGCCATAAACTGAGTCAGTGCACCACAGCTACTGAAGCCCTTGGGCCTTAGAGCCTGTGCTTCACAACAGTAGAAACCACCACAGTGGGAAGCTCATGTACCACTACTAGAGAGTAGCCCCCACTCACCCCAACTAGAGAAAGCTTTGAAGGCCCAGCACAGCCAATAAATAAATAATAATAAATAAAATTTATTTTTTAAAAATTTGTGTAAAGAAACAAAATTAGGAAGAAAAGAAAAAAAGGATATTTTCAAATGGAACTTGGTTTTTGAATGATGAAGACGTGCACTTGAGGGTGTGTGGATGGGAGTTCTCAGTTGTGTTTTGAAATCTCAAGTTAATGAGCATGATGAACTATTATTGCTGGCACTGACTTTACCCCAAGTAGCCAAGTGGTACTGTCTGACTCTCTACTCGAGTCCTTGGTGGATCCCCCAACCCTCCTCTAACTCCCCACCCTTTCCCTTCCCATTGAGTTGGGAAGCCCTTGTAGCTGCACCAGTCACAGTAGGAAGAGGGGGGAGGGAAGTCACAGCATATGGGGTTCATGGTCACAGTGGGTAGAGCAAAGGGGATCAGAGTGCAAGTAAGCCAGGTCGTTCCCTCTACTCAAGTCCAGCTGTCTGGACAGCAGTGTGACCCGCAGCCGATGGTCCACTCAGGAAGTGATGACAGCAATATCCATTCCTGCCTGCCTTTATCTGTGCTCTTTGAAGCTTTGTGACCCATCAGGACCCAAACGCTGTCTGATCACATTGCTGAGATACCTGCTGTCTTTGGGTTGGGAGATCCTGATTGGCCTGTCAAGTAGATTTCTCTTGATCCTCTTCAGGGCTGGTGCTGCCCAGGCTCTGCTACCTCCTGCTGCACTAGGGACTTGACACTAGGGCTGGCCTGCTGGTGGAGTTGGGGCTGTTGATCACACCAGTGCGGTTGGGCCTCTTGAGGATGCTAATCTGTAGAGGGGGCTCCTGGGAAGGCTGTCATCCTGAATCACAATAGGCACTCTGGAAGAAGATTTGGACTTCCCCACCATCTGCCATCTCCTTCCAGCTCTCAGCAATTTCCTCATCTTCCATCTTACTGGCCACTTTCCAAGACCTTCAGTTTAGAGTCTGCAGTTGGGATGCACTTCCATTTAGAGTAGATTTTAATATCTTTTCAGTTGAGAAACACCAATCCAGGATTTGACCCCCTGGGGTTTGGTGGTAGAGTTAATGATGTATAGAGAATGATGAAAGAGCCCTTTTAATAAGACTCAAGGGGCTTCCTAAGTGGCACTAGTGGTAAAGAACCCACCTGCTAATGCAGGAGACATCAGAGACATGGGTTTGTTCCCTGGGTAAGGGAGATCCCCTGGAGAAGGCTACAGTCCATAGAGTTGCAAAGAGCTGGACACAACTGAAGTGACTTAGCACACACACACACACACAATAAGACTCAAGATTAGTCTTCTGGTTGCCTTGAGAGAATTAAGTCTCCAGTTTCTAGGTTACATAGTGGTATACATGGGAGAAATGGAGAAAAAGCAGCTTCAACTAGCTGAAGAGAAGTTTGGGAATAATGAACAAATTTCTTGCCAAATTTTAGAATGTCTGAATTGACCTAGTTAGAGTCTTCAAGAGCCCAACAGAATAGAGAATTCTAAGGGCTAGCTAATAATTTTATAAGAGAACAGTTGGTATGACCCATCAGAAAGGACCAGAGAGCAATCAGGGATAAGGGTGAAACCCTTAGGCCATGGGAGATTGACTTCTTCCATCAGGTTAGCAAGTTTTTATTTTAATAGTCCATTAGCTCTATCATTCCAAATGAGTAAGAAGATGACAAAGACAGTGTAATTTTTGTGATAAATGAAGAACTCATTGGATTTCTTGGATGACTTTATTCATGAAACGGGCCCTTCAGTCACTTGAAAGAGCCAGTCTGGAACACTTGTCCTAATAAAAGTTTAGCAACCACAGTGGCAGCAGCCCTTTTACAAGGGGAAGTTTTAAGCCAGAGAGAAAACATATATGATAGTAAGAACATATTTATTTTATAATCATGAGATTTAGGAGCTGAAGAAAAGGTCCTACATATCTACCTATTAAGAAAACTCAAAAGGTGAATGATGCAAACTTCCAAATGAAATTTACAATCCCCAGTTAGCCTATAATATCACAGATTTTGAAAAGTAAAATTGTGACCAAGTTAATGTTTTTCAAATAATTGAAAGTATTATTTATAAAATTGTATTGTTGCTACCTGAAATTAGGTAAGGGGCTTCCCCAGGTGCCAATGCAGGAGATCCAAGAGATGTGGGTTCGATCCCTAGGTCGGGAAGATCCCCTGGAGTAGGAGATGGCACCCCACTCCAGTCTTCTTGCCTGAAAAATCCCATGGACAGAGGACCTTGGAGGGCTGTAGTCCATAGGGTTGCAAAGAGTCAGACATGACTGAGTGACTGAACATGTACACACACACAACATAAGGTAAAGCAGCATGATGACACAAATAGAAATATATCAGACAGTGAGCACAATGACAAATCTCTAGGAAACTTAAATAATTTTTGAGATATTTATATTAATAATATTTTACCCAAACAACTTTAATCTAGGGAAGGCTAAGTATTTTTTGACAACACTTCCCACATAATTTATATAATCATTTATATGATATTAAATAAAGCTAATCATTTTTAGTCCCTCTTTTTACAAGATGAAAGAACAAATCCTTTGTGATTTTCCAGTGGCCCTCTGGGAAACCCCAAAGTCAATTTTATAAAGGATAAAAAAGTATATAAAAGATATATAAAAGTATATTAAAAATATCAAGTATATAAAAAATAAAAGCTATCAAGATAAAAGATATCAAGTATATAAAAGATATCAATTTGGATAGAGGCAAGATGTCAAAAGTTGTCAGGATATTTGAATGACTTGGTAACACTATCTGAAAGTCAGAAAAATATTACATAACATATATACATATATAAACATACAGACAGATACAAATAAGGATCTTATAGTTATCATTCTAAAATTTTAGTTGAGTCATATATAAACATAGAAATATAGAACTCCTTGGTTAATATAACAGTTATGGTCCTTGTCTTTGCCCCCCTTTATATTTTTATCAGGATTATTCTGACAGATAGAACAAGTGAGGTTATCTGTTTAATATGAGAGCTTAGAGTTCCCACCATCTACTTTGACCTGATGTGTAATACTTATGGAGTTGTGTGCGTGCTCAGTCATGTCCAACTCTTTGCAACCCCATGGACTGTAACCTGCAGGCTCCTCTGTCAATGGGACTTTTCCAAGCAAGAATACTGAAGTGGGTTGCCATTTTCTACTCCAGGGGATCTTCCCAACCCAGGGATCGAACCTGCGTCTCTTGTGTCTCCTGCATTGGCAGGCAGATTCTTTACCACTGTGCCACTTGGGAAGCCCCAATCTTATGGAGGCTGTGGGAGGGATAAATATGGGAAGACAGGCCAAAGAGATACCCAGAAGCCACCTGAATGTCTCCAAAATATCTGAGTGGATAAAATAGCCAGTCTGTTTCCAGTTAGCTTTCTCAGCTTTAGGTGGTTGCCTTTGGAGTCAGGAGTAACTATAGTCTAGTGATTACAGGAAGCTGAGGGGCTGGAGGAGGAAGAGAAAGATCAGGCAGGGATGTTGAAGGGAGACAGATCAAAGGACTTAAGGCAACTTCAGGGAAGAACAAAGGCAGTAAGAGGAGGAAGAAGGAATGGAAGTGATGAGAAGAAGCAGGCCTTGGATGTGCCAGTTTGGGAAGGCCTCAAGTTTTCCAAAGAAGTCTCTGAAGTACCAAATTGCCTTTGGTAAATTTTTGCCATTTATGAATTTATTAAACTAAGTAAGTGAAGTAATGGCAAAACATATAATAAGCAGAGAAGAAGAGTAGGGAAGACACATGACAGAATGAGATTTGTTGTTGTTATTGTTCAGTTGCTCAGTTGTGTCTGGCTTTCTGCAGCCCCATGGACTGCAGCATGCCAGGCTTCTCTCAAGCTCATGTCCATTGAGTTAATGATGCCATCCAACCATCTCAACATCTGTTGGCCCCTTCTCCTCCTGCCCTCAATCTTTTCCAGCATCAGGCTCTTTTCCAATGAGTTGGCTCTTTGCATCAAGTGGCCAAAATATTGGAGCTTCAGCATCAGTCCTTCCAATGGAATAATCAGGGTTGATTTCCTTTATGATTAACTGGTTTGATATCCTTGCTGTCCAAAAGACTCTCAAGAGTCTTCTCTAACACCACAGTTCAAAAGCATCAGTTATGAGATTAACAAATAGTTAAACCAAGATTAGAGAGCTGAGGGAACCCTTTATGCAATCTCTGGGGAAGAAAGCCAAAGGAACACCCATGTGCAATTTCCGGAGTAAAGAGCCATGTGAACCTCCCCCCTGCGCCACACACACACACACACACACATGCTGTCTTTAGGGACTGGGGAGCTAATGAAAGATCCATACCAATCCCTGGGTTTGGGGAGCTGAAATAACTCCCATGCACAATCCCCAGTTTAGGGGAGCCAAGGAAATGCAGAAGAAGCCTTACAGAGGGGCAAAGAAACATCTCTTTACCAGAAAGAAAAGTAAATCCTTACTACCATGCTACAGCAAACAAATGTCCAGAACACTGGACTAAATTAGGAGGTGTGACTCACCATTGTAGATTCCTATTTTTCCAGCAGAAAAGGACACAAAGGGTCCAAGAAACCATCATGAATACCTGGGTGAAGATAGTTGAATCTCAGTTAATACAGCTCTATTACTTACTGGTCAAAGTAGCCCACTAGTTCTTTATCTATGTAACACTACCTGTATGAATGGGAATAGACTGAGGGAGGATGCATTGCTAGACTGGTATTGCTGTCAGCAATCTGGACCAGCACAGCAACTGCCCTTAACATCCCCTCCACAGGTGGAAAAATCAATTGGGTTAAAATCAAGGATGAATGGAGAAAAGGAGAAATGGTAACTGAAGGAAAAGGAATGAATAAATGGTTTATGCAATGAAGGAAATCCACTATTATACTGGTGCCTTGAGAGAGGCTCAGAGCAAAAGCCTTGTCTCTTAGCACAAATATGCTGCTGCTGCTGCTGCTGCTGGTGCTGCTGCTAAGTCGCTTCAGTCGTGTCCGACTCTGTGTGACCCCATAGACAGCAGCCCACCAGGCTCCCCGTCCCTGGGATTCTCCAGGCAAGAACACTGGAGTGGGTTGCCATTTCCTTCTCTAATGCATGAAAGTGAAAAGTGAAAGTGAAGTCGCTCAGTCGTGTCCGACTCTTAACAGCCCCATGGACTGCAGCCTACCAGGCTCCTCCGTCCATGGGATTTTCCAGGCAAGAGTACTGGAGTGGGTTGCCATTGCCTTCTCTGAGCACAAGTATACCAGGTGCTTAAAACAGTGAAGCCATATGCTTGCCGAGACAATCCCTGCTTTTGGAACCTGACAAATTTGAATAGAAGCCGGCAACTTGAATGGCACTTTGGGTGACATTTTGTTGATGCCATATGATGATGAATTGGACCAATTGTTGATGATTGAATGGAACTCTATATTCCAGTATCTGTTTTATTCTTGTTTTTCAGGATACATATACTATAAAGTATACCATTTAAGAAGGAATTTCTGGGAACGACTCCCTACCAGGCCATCAGACTGCATGGTCTACAACTCTCAGCAGACCAATTTATATGTCATTATAAACCTTGATGATAGAATGCTTGAGCGAGTGAGTGAAGGTTGTTCAGTAGTGTCTGACTCTGTGACCCCATGGGCTATACAGTCCATGGAATTCTCCAGGCCAGATTACTGGAGTGGGTAGCCTTTCCCTTCTCCAGGGGATCTTCCCAACCCAGGGATCAAACCCAGATCTCCCAAATTGCAGGCAGATTCTTTACCAGCTGAGCCACATAGAATGATTAGTCCCTCATTGTAATAAACAAAATATAACAGCAGCATGCCTGACATGCCACAGTGTGTTATACACAGTTATATATTTCCCTTGTTTTTGTGGATGGAAAGCTATTAAACAGGATTAAAAAGTAATGTTTAAAATTCTCTAAGCCAGGCTTCAGCAATACGTGAACCGTGAACTTCCAGATGTTCAAGCTGGTTTTAGAAAAGGCAGAGGAACCAGAGATCAAATTGCCAACATCATTCGATCCCCAATGGATCATCAAAAAAGCAAGAGAGTTCCAGAGAAACATCTGTTTCTGCTTTATTGACTATGCCAAAGCCTTTGACTGTGTGGATCACAATAAACTGTGGAAATTCTTAAAGAGATAGGAATACCAGACAAGCTTACCTGCCTCATGAGAAATCTGTATGCAGGTCAAGAAGCAACAGTCAGAACTGGACATGGAACAACAGACTGGTTCCAAACTGGGAAAAGAGTACGTCAAGGTGTATATTGTCGCCCTGCTTATTTTACTTATATGCAGAGTACGTCATGCAAAATGCCGGGCTGGATGAAGCACAAGCTAGAATCAAGATTGCTGGGAGAAATACCAATAACCTCACACATGCAGATGACACCACCCTCATGGCAGAAAGTGAAGAGGAACTAAAGAGCCTCTTGATGAGGGTGAAAGAGGAGAGTGAAAAAGCTGGCTTAAAACTCAACATTCAAAAAACTAAGATCATGGCATCCAGTCCCATCACTTCACAGCAAACTGATGGGTGGGGGAATGGAAACAGTGACAGACTATATTTTCTTGGGGTCCAAAATCATTGCGGACCATGACTGTAGCCATGAAATTAAAAGACACTTACTCCTTGGAAGAAAAGCTATGACAAACCTAGATAGCATTTTAAGAAGCAGAGACATCACTTTGCCGACAACGGTCCATCTAGTCAAAGCTATTGTTTTCCCAGTAGTCATACATGGATGTGAGATTTGGACCATAAAGAGAGCTGAATGCCAAACCATTGATGCTTTTAAACTGTGGTGCTGGAGAAGACTCTTAGAGTCCCTTGGACAGCAAGGAGATCAAACCAGTCAATCCTAAAGGAAATCAACTCTGAATATTCACTGGAAAGAATACTTTGGCCACCTGATGCGAAGAGTTGACTCTCTGGACAAGATCCTGATGCTGGGAAAGATTGAAGACAGGAGGAGAAGGGGATGACAGAGGATGAGATGGTTGGATGGCGTCACAGACTCAAACAGAGCGCACTCAGGGAGATGGTGAGGGACAGGGAAGCCTGGCTTGCTGCAGTCCATGGGGTCACAAAGAGTCAGACACTGTTGACTGAGGGACTCAACAACAGAACAGTAAGTAAAAGCACAGGCTTTGGACTCAATTCAACTCGGGGTGAACTCCAGCCCTGCTACCTACTGATGATGTAACCAAGTTGCTTAACTCTCTGCACCTCAGTCTTAGCATCTGCACAAAAGGAATGATAACAGTACTTAACTCAAGGGGATGAAAATTAAATGGGATGATGCACATAAATGGCTTTGTGTTTAGCACATGGGTTACTGCCCTGTTCTCCTTGCCCTAAGGAGGAGGAACTTAGATCAGAGATGTAATGGAAAGCCCAAGGGGTATTGGTGACCTATTGGGGGGGAGGGGTGTGTAGGAAAATCTTTCTAGAAAAAGTGACTTCTGAGCCCCCTGAGGGACAGAGCAAGCCCTAATTACACGGATATTCTTTTTAATACTACTGTTGCAAATATTAGTATTGGGTAAAGCATGTTTCTGGTTATTGGACCTTCCAGAGAAAGCACATATTTAAAAGTTTTTTTTTTAAGTTTAAAATTCTTGAGTTATTAGAAAGGCCATATGATGCCCTCAGAAAGACCCCATATCTAAGGAAGTTGGAGACTGATGGGAAGAATTTGAGATGGCAGCCTGCCTCGGATATACCATTTCAAAATGAAAGTGTTAGTCGCTCAGTCGTGTCTGACTCTTTGCTACCCCATGGTCTGTCCATGGGATTCTCTAGGCAAGAATACTGGAATGGGTTGCCATTCCCTTCTCCAGGGGAGCTTCCCAACCCAGGGATCAAACCCGGGTCTCCTGCATTGCAGGCAGATTCTTCACCATATGAGCTACCAGAGAAGCTAGATGTACCATCTATGAAAACCAAACACAGCCGAGGGTAGAAAGAGGTAAGCCGAATGGAAAGGTAACATCTGAGCATGCGTGCTAATGGACCTATGGAAGCTGCAGTGGTCAACATCTGAGCATGCGTGCTAATGGACCTACGTAACTGGGAGTGGCCAGTTTTGGCGGGTGATGGACAGGGAGGCCTGGCGTGCTGTGATTCTTGTGGTCGCAGAGTCGGACACGACTGAGCGACTGAACTGAACTGAACTGAACTGAATCCTGCTTCAAGCAGGAAACTTCAAGTTTCCATCCACTTTGAAAAGGCACCCCTGTCCCTGGAGAGGTGACTCCATTTCTGCCTCTCTTACCCCGCCTACTCTCCTGATCTCTGATTGGCCAGATCAAGTTTGCTAACTGTTCTGAAAGTTGATTGTCCTTGCTCGGTTGAACTGTGGGATTTCGTCCCGACGTCACATGGCATTTCGTCTTGACGTCGCGTGAGATTTCGTCCCGACGTCACATGGGATTTCGTCCCAACTTCGTGTGGGATTTCGTCCCAACGTCGAGCGGCACTTCAGCGCCGCTTCACCTCTGAGGTAAGCTCTCTCTGAGGGTCTCTCTAGACAGGTTAAGGGGACCAAGTGAAAAAACGGGGAGCTACTGTTGATAAGTCAAGCAACTGAATATTTTCTGTACCTCCTAACATCCTCAAAATCGTTACGACTGAGAGACGACTTAAAGCCTTTTGTGGTGATTCCCCGTCAGGCAGACATAAAACTAAAATTATCTTCGGTCTGTGAGACTCCCTAATTGCTCTCCCTGAGGGAAGCAAAACTCCCCTGTGTCCGAGACACTCACAAATGAGCCAGAAGCCCCTATATTTCCTCAACCTGAGAGGTTGCCTAAGGAACTCTTTTATTGCCTCGTCTGGTATGGCAACCCACTCCAGTGTTCTTGCCTGGAGAATCCCAGGGACGGGGGAGCCTGGTGGGCTGCCGTCTGTGGGGTCGCACAGAGTCGGACACGACTGAAGCGACTTAGCAGCAGTAGCAGCAGCAGCTGGTATAAAGAATCAATGTTCTTGGCCTCAGACTCTCCCTTCCCCGAGAGAAACTCCCAAAGCTCTCCCCTCCTGAGAGAAACTCCCAATGCCACATTCTCAGCCTGAGTGGTGGGTGATCCTGTAGTGTCAGAGATGCCAGCTCTTTTCACTTCGATAATTTTCAAAAAGGTAGTAATAGTCTTTTTAAAATCAAGATATAGTTGATTTACAATACATTAATTTCATGCATACAACAAATTGATTCAGTGTATTTATAGATTAAGTGAGTGAAGTCGCTCAGTCGTGTCCAACTCTTTGCGACCCCATGGACTGTAGCCCACCAGGCTTCTCTGTCCATGGGATTCTCCAGGCTAGAATCCTGGAGTGGGTTGCCATTTCCTTCTTCAGCACATGAAAGTGAAAAGTGAAAGTGAAGTCGCTCAGTCGAGTACAACTCTTCGCGACCCCATGGTCTGTAGCCTACCAGGCACCTCCGTCCATGGGATTTCCCAAGTAAGTGTACTGGAATGGGTTGCCATTTCCTTCTCCAGGGGATCTTCCTGACCCAGGGATCGAACCTGGGTCTCCCGTATTGCAGGCAGACACTGTAACCTCTGAGCCACCAGGGAAGCCCATTTATAGATTATACTTCCTTTAATGTTGTTACAAAATAATGACTATGTTTTTTGTATTGTACAGTATGTCCTTAGTGCTTATTTATTTTATACATAGCAGTTTGTATCTCTTAATCTCCTATCCCTATCTTTCCCCTCCTGTCTTCTCTCTCCTCACTGATAAGCACTAGTTTGTTCTGTTTATCTGTGAATCTGTTTCTTTTTTGTTATGCTCATTTCTTTGTTGGTTTCTTTAAGATTCTGCGTATAAGTGATAACATATGGTATGTGTCTTCTGTCTGATTTATTTCACTAGCATAATACACATCTTGCAAATGACAAAATTTTATTCTTTTTATGACTGAGTAGTATTCCCTTGTATGTCACTCACACACATGCACATATATATATATACCACAGCTTCGTCCATTATCTGTTAATAGATACTTAAGTTGCTTTCTATATCTTGGCTAGTAAAAATAATGGTGCTGTGCATATTAGGCTGTGTGTATCTTTTCAAATTAATGCTTTTGTTTTATTTTGGATATATACCCAGGAATGGAATTTCTGAGTCTATTGTAATTCTATTTTTAGTTTTTTGATGTACCTTCACACTGTTTTCCACAGTGACTATACAAATTTACATTCCCACCAACAATATACAAAAGTATCCTTTTTCCACATCCTCCCCCAATGTTGATGATTTTCCCAGGTGGCTCAGATGGTAAAGCGTCTGCCTACAACGCCTACCGTGTGGGAGACCCGGGTTCAATCCTTGGGTCGGGAAGATCTCCTGGAGAAGGAAATGGCAACCCACTCCAGTATCCTTGCCTGGAAAACCCCATGGATGGTGGAACCTGGGAGGCTACAGTCCATGGGGTCACAAAGGGTTGGGCACGACTGAGCAACTTCACTTCACTTCCCCCAGTGTTTATGGTCTGTGGTCTTTTTGATGATAGCCATTCTGGGAGGTGTGAGGTGATATCTCATAATGTTGGGGTTTTTTTAATATTTATTTATTTGGGTGCACTGGGTCTTAGTTGTGGTACATGGGATCTTCAATCTTCATTGCTACACGCAGAATCTTTAGTTAAGGCATGCAAAATCTTTTTAGTTGCCATATGTGTACTCTTAGTTGTGGCATGTGAACTCTTAATTGAGGCATGTGAACTCTTAGTTGCAGCATGTGGGATCTAGTTCCCTGACTAGGAACTGAACCCAGGCCCCCTGCATTGGGCGCATGGAGTCTTAGCTGTTGGACCACCAGGGAAGTCCCTCTCATTGTGGTTTTGATTTGCATTTCTATGATGGTTAGCAATATTGGGCATCTTTTCATTGACTTGGCTGTTTGCATGTCTTCTTCAGAAAAATGCCTTTTCAGTTATTCTGCCCATTTTTAAATAAGGTTGTTTGCTTTTTAAATATTCTCACAAGCTATTTATATAATTTAGAAATTAACCCTTTATCAGTCATGTCATTTGCAAATATTTCTCTCTTTCAGTAGGTTGTCTTTTTGTTTCATCAATGGTTTCCTTTGCTGTGCAAAAGCTTTCAAGTTTAATTAGGTACCATTTTTTGTTTTTGTTTAGTCTTCTGTAAGAGACAGGTCCAAAAAATATTGCTGCAATATATGTCAAAGAGTGTTCTGTCTGTGTTTTCTTCTAGGAGTTTTATGGTCTTATATTTAGGTCTTTAATCCATTTTGAGTTTATTTTTTATATGGTGTAAGAAAATGCTCTAATTTCATTATTTGCAGGCAGCTGTCCAATGTTCCTAGGACCACTTATTGAAGAGAATTGTCTTTTCTCCCTTGTATATTTTTGCCTCCTTTGTCACTGGTTAATTGACCATATGTGCATGGGTTTGTTTCTGGACTTTATAATCTGTTCCATCTATCTGTGTGTCTGGTTTTGTGCCAGTACTATATTGTTTTGATTACTGTAGCTTTGTAGTATAGTCTGAAGACACCTTCAGCTACTAGTTTGTGAGTGTGATACCTCCAGCTCTGTTCTTGATTCTCAAGATTATTTTGGCTATTTGGGGTCTTTTGGGTTTCCACACAAAATTTAAAATTATTTGTTCTAGTTCTGTGAAAAATGCCACCTCTAGATAATCTCTCATGATCCTTTGTATTTATGTGGTGTTGGTTGTAACTTCTTCATTTCTGATTTTATTGATTTAGGCCTAGTAATACACTTTATTTTTTAATTTATTCATTTTAATTGGAGGTTAATTACTTTACAATATTGTATTGGTTTTGCCATACATCAACATGAATCTGCCACGGATGTACACGTATTCCCCATCCTGAACCCCCCTTCCACCTCCCTCCCCGTACCATCCCTCTGGGTCTTCCCAGTGCACCAGCCCCAAGCATCCTGTATCCTGCATTGGACATAGACTGGCGATTCGTTTCTTACATGATAGTATACATGTTTCAATGCCTTTCTCCCAAAACATCCCACCTTCTCCCTCTCCCACAGAGTCCAAAAGACTTCTATACATCTGTGTCTCATTTGCTGTCTCGCATACAGGGTTATCATTACCATCTTTCTAAATTCCATATATATGCGTTAGTATACTGCATTGGTATTTTTCTTTCTGGCATACTTCACTCTGTAAAATAGGCTCCAGTTTCATCCACCTCATTAGAACTGATTCAAATGTATTCTTTTTAATGTCTGAGTAATACTCCATTATGTATATGTACCACTGCTTTCTTATCCATTCATCTGCTGATGGACATCTAGGTTGCTTCCATGTCCTGGCTATTGTAAACAGTGCTATGATGAACATTGGGGTACACGTGTCTCTTTCTATTCTGGTTTCCTCAGTGTGTATGCCCAGCAGTGGGATTGCTGGGTCATAAGGCAGTTCTGTTTCTAGTTTTTTAAGGAATCTCCACACTGTCCTCCACAGTAGCTGTACTAGTTTGCATCCCCACCAACAGTGTAAGAGGGTTCCCTTTTCTCCACACCCTCTCCAGCATTTATTGCTTGTAGACTTTTGGATCGCAGCCATTCTGACTGGGGTGAAATGGTACCTCATTGTGGTTTTGATTTGCATTTCTCTGATGAGTGATGTTGAGCATCTTTTCATGTGTTTGTTAGCCATCTGTAGGTCTTCTTTGTTGAAATGTCTATTTAGTTCTTTGGCCCATTTTTTGATTGGGTCGTTTATTTTTCTGGAGTTGAGCTGCAGGAGTTCCTTGTATATTTTTGAGATTAGTTGTTTGTCAGTTGCTTCATTTGTTATTATTTTCTCCCATTCTGAAGGCTGTCTTTTCACCTTGCTTATAGTTTCCTTTGTTGTGCAGAAGCTTTTAAGTTTAATTAGGTCTCATTTGTTTATTTTGGCTTTTATTTCCAATATTCTTGGAGGTGGATCATAGAGGATCCTGCTGTGATTTATGTCGGAGAGTGTTTTGCCTATGTTCTCCTCTAGGAGTTTTATAGTTTCTGGTCTTATGTTTAGATCTTTAATCCATTTTGAGTTTATTTTTGTGTATGGTGTTAGGAGGTGTTCTAGTTTCATTCTTTTACAAGTGGTTGACCAGTTTTCCCAGCACCACTTGTTAAAGAGATTGTCTTTTCTCAATTGTATATTCTTGCCTCCTTTGTCAAAGATAAGGTGTCCATAGGTGCGTGGATTTACCTCTGGGCTTTCTATTTTGTTCCATTGATCTATATTTCTTTGTGTGAGTACCATACTGTCTTGATGACTGTGGCTTTGTAGTAGAGCCTGAAGTCAGGCAGGTTGATTCCTCCCGTTCCATTCTTCTTTCTCAAGATTGCTCTGGCTATTCGAGGTTTTTTGTATTTCCATACAAATTGTGAAATTATTTGTTCTACTTCTCTGAAAAATACCATTGGAAGGCAATGGCAACCCACTCCAGTACTCTTGCCTGGAAAATATCATGGACAGAGGAGCCTGGTAGGCTGCAGTCCATGGGGTCGCTAAGAGTCAGGCACAACTGAGCAACCTCACTTTCACTTTTTACTTTCATGCATTGGAGAAGGAAATGGCAACCCACTCCAGTATTCTTGCCTGGAGAATCCCAGGGACAGAAGAGCCTAGTGGGCTGCTGTCTGTGGGGTCGCACAGAGTCAGACATGACTGAAGCGACTTAGCAGCAGCAATAGCAGCAGCAGCTTGATAGGGATTGCATTGAATCAATAGATTCCTTTGAGTAATATACTCATTTTCACTGTATTGATTCTTCTGATCCATGAACATGGTATATTTCTCCATCTATTAGTATCCTCTTTGATTTCTTTCACCAGTGTTTTACAGTTTTCTATATATAGGTCTTTAGTGTCTTTAGGTAGATATATTCCTAAGTATTTTATTCTTTTCATTGCAATGGTGAATGAGATTGTTTCCTAATTTCTCTTTCTATTTTCTCATTATTAGTGTATAGGAATGCAAGGGATTTCTGTGTGTTGATTTTATATCCTGCAACTTTACTATATTCATTGATTAGCTCTAGTAATTTTCTGGTGGAGTCTTTAGGGTTTTCTTTGTAGAGGATCATGTCATCTGCAAACAGTGAGAGTTTTACTTCTTCTTTTCCAATTTGGATTCCTTTTATTTCTTTTTCTTCTCTGATTGCTGTGGCCTAAACTTCCAGAACTATGTTGAATAGTAGTGGTGAAAGTGGGCACCCTTGTCTGGTTCCTGAGTTTAGGGGAAATGCTTTCATTTTTTCACCATTGAGGATAATGTTTGCTGTGGGTTTGTCATATATAGCTTTTATTATGTTGAGGTATGTTCCTTCTATTCCTGCTTTCTGGAGAGTTTTTATCATAAATGAATGTTGAATTTTGTCAAAGGCTTTCTCTGCATCTATTGAGATAATCATATGGCTTTTATTTTTCAATTTGTTAATGTGGTGTATTACATTGATTGATTTGCGGATATTGAAGAATCCTTGCATCCCTAGGATAAAGCTCACTTGGTCATGGTGTATGATCTTTTTAATGTGTTGTTGGATTCTGATTGCTATAATTTTGTTAAGGATTTTTGCACCTATGTTCATCAGTGATATTGGCCTGTAGTTTTCTTTTTTTGTGGCATCTTTGTCAGGTTTTGGTATTAGGGCAATGGTGGCCTCATAGAATGAGTTTGGAAGTTTACCTTCCTCTGCAATTTTCTGGAAGAGTTTGAGTAGGATAGGTGTTAGCTTGTCTCTAAATTTTTGCTAGAATTTAGCTGTGAAGCTGTCTGGACCTGGGCTTTTGTTTGCTGGAAGACTTCTGATTACAGTTTCAATTTCCATGCTTGTGATGGGTCTGTTAAGATTTTCTGTTTCTTCCTGGTTCAGTTTTGGAAAGTTGTACTTTTCTAAGAATTTGTCCATTTCTTCCACGTTGTCCATTTTATTGGCATGTAATTGCTGATAGTAGTCTCTTATGAGCCTTTGTATTTCTGTGTTGTCTGTTGTGATCTCTCCATTTTCATTTCTAATCTCATTGATTTGATTTTTCTCTCTTTGTTTCTTGATGAGTCTGGCTAATGGTTTGTCAATTTTATTTATCCTTTCAAAGAACCAGCTTTTGGCTTTATTGATGTTTGCTATGGTCTCTTTTGTTTCTTTTGCATTTATTTCTTCCCTAATTTTTAAGATTTCTTTCCTTCTACTAGCCCTGGGGTTCTCCATTTCTTCCTTTTCTAGTTGCTTTAGGGGTAGAGTTAGGTTATTTATTTGACCTTTTTCTTGTTTCTTGAGGTATGCCTGTATTGCTATGAACTTTCCCCTTAGCACTGCTTTTACAGTGTCCCACAGGTTTGGGGTTGTTGTGTTTTCACTTTCATTCGTTTCTATGCATATTTTGATTTCTTTTTTGATTTCTTCTGTGATTTGTTGGTTATTCAGAAGCATGTTCAGCCTCCATATGTTGGAATTTTTAGTAGTTTTTCTCCTGTAATTGAGATCTAATCTTACTGCATTGTGGTCAGAAAAGATGCTTGGAATGATTTCAATTTTTTTGAATTTACCAAGGCTAGATTTATGGCCCAGGATGTGATCTTTCCTGGAGAAGGTTCCATGTGTGCTTGAGAAAAAGGTGAAATTCATTGTTTTGGGGTGAAATGTCTTATAGATATCAATTAGGTCTAACTGATTTATTGTATCATTTAAAGTTTCTGTTTCCTTGTCAATTTTCTGTTTAGTTGATCTACCCATAGGTGAGAGTGAGGTATTAAAGTCTCCCACTATTATTGTGTTATTGTTAATTTCCCTTTCATACTTGTTAGCATTTGCCTTAAATATTGCAGTGTTCCTATGTTGGGTGCATATATATTTATAACTGCTATATCTTCTTCTTGGATTGATCCTTTGATCATTATGTAGTGTCCTTCTTTGTCTCTTTTCACAGCCTTTGTTTTAAAGTCTATTTTATCTGATATGAGTATTGCTACTCCTGCTTTCTTTTGGTCTCTATTTGCATGGAATATCTTTTTCCAGCCCTTCACTTTCAGTGAAGTGTTTCTATTGAAAGATCAGCTGTTATCCTTATGGGAATCCCCTTGTGTGTTATTTGTTGTTTTTCCCTTGTTGCTTTTAATATTTGTTCTTTGTGTTTGATCTTTGTTAATTTGATTAATACGTGTCTTGGGGTGTTTTGCCTTGGGTTTATCCTGTTTGGGACTCCCTGGGTTTCTTGGCCCTTTGTGATTATTTCCTTCCCCATTTTAGGGAAGTTTTCAACTATTATCTCCTCAACTATTTTCTCATGGTCTTTCTTTTGTCTTCTTCTGGGACTCCTATGACTCCAATGTTGGGATGTTTAATATTGTCCTGGAGGTCTCTGAGATTGTCCTCATTTCTTTTAATTCGTTTTTCTGATTCATTTGTTTCTACCATTCTATCTTCTACTTCACTAATCCTATCTTCTGCCTCCATTATTCTACTATTTGTTGCCTCCAGAGTGTTTTTGATCTCATTTATTGCATTATTCATTATATATTCACTCTTTTTTATTTCTTCTAGGTCCTTGTTAAACCTTTCTTGCATCTTCTCAATCCTTGTCTCCAGGCTATTTATCTGTGATTCAATTTTAATTTCAAGATTTTGGATCATTTTCACTATCATTATTTGGAATTCTTTATCATGTAGATTCCCTATCTCTTCTTCTTTTGTTTCATTTGGTGGGCATTTATCTTGTTCCTTTACCTGCTGGGTATTCCTCTGTCTCTTCATCTTGTTTATATTGCTGCGTTTGGGATGGCCTTTCTGTATTCTGGCAGTTCGTGGAGTTCTCTTTATTGTGGCGTTTCCTCGCTGTGAGTGGGGTTGTAATTCACTCATACTAGTGATCTTCATTTCTTTTCAACAGAGCAAAATCCCACATCCCTCTTCCTGAAAACTGAAACCTTTCAATCACAGATACCATATGATCTCTGGGACTTTCCTCCCCTCCCCTCCTTTGCCTCAAAACAGCCCCCCTCAATAATACTATACATTCACTTCACTACTTCCCCAACAAGTGTCTGACATCTTCCCTTCAAAATGAGCCAAACCAGGCAAGCTACTAACAACAGTAACCAACCTCCCTCAAAGACTCAATGCTACTTTGATCATGACAGAAAACATGTCATCCCTAATCACTACTTCTCTCAGAGACCTCCAGCTTCCTGTTCTCATCTGATTTCCCCACCCTCATGTCCTTGCTCAGGGACAGATAAGCCAAGGATGGAGAAAAGTAGAACCTTAATACAGGTGACTAACTGAGTGTGGACTTCCTTCAACACTTTCTCGCCTGACAGAACCTTTGGCCTTGTGACTGGAGAGACCCAGGCTGTGTTCCTTCTAGATGAGCACCATGAACAGTGGCAGCTTCTACGAAACCCCCAGGGAAGATAGGAAGAAATTAGAGAAGAAATCCAAAGTGAGTTGATCTGGAGAGGGCAGAGGAGTGGCCCAAGGGACAATGTATGGTGACTAGATATCTGGGCATTGGGGGTTGGGGGAGGATCAGAGGCACTGGGGACAAGGAGCAGCATGTCAGGGGGAGATCCAGAGCTTCTGACCCTCGTTTTGTCCTTGCCTGGTATCCTTGGGTACAAGATCTGTGATCTTGCACTGGATTGGATGGTTCTCAATCTATTCTGGAAGGTGAGAGAAGAGCATGCCACCAGCATTAAGTACCTACTACATGCCAGACGAGAGCCTAGGCAATGTTACCCATTTTCTCTGTTAGCCATGACTAGAGAGGGATTATTAGCTCCACTTTATAGATCTAACATGGAGGCCCTGCAGCCAAGGGAGACTTCCTGGCTGAAAGTCAGACGTGTTTGGCTGAGTCATTGCTGGGATTTATTTTTCTTTCTTTTTTAGAGTTTCAAGAATATTTCCAAATACTTCTCTAAGAAAGAGTGGGCACGTCTGGGATACTCGGAGAAAATCACCTATGTGAATCTGAAGAGAAACTATGAAACCATGACTAGACTAGGTAATAGGAAGTTCTGGGTCCAGAAAAGGCTGGGAATAAATGACGATTCCTCTTTACAAGCCATAGTTTATTCTTCTTAGGCTATGCCAAATGTCCCACATTTGTCCTTTTCTGTGTGAAGAAACCCCATGGCAGGTTTCAAGCCTTCTGCTCTCTTAAGTCCTGTGCAGGGCTGTGGACTGAGAGTGGCCCCAGAGATGCTCAGACCTGGATTCTATGCATTTCTCTCTCACTGGCTATGGTTCAGATTCCCCCTGCCCAGCTGAGGAGCTTTACTGTTGGTGCTGTGTCCAAGCATTTCCCCCTCCTCTCAGGTTGTCTGTTAAGAAACAAATATTTTGCATCATTCTAGGTCTCAAGTGTACCCTACCAGCTTTCATGTGTCCTAAAAATGGAGCCACAGAATCCAAGCATTGTGATTCTAAAATTAAGAACCCCAGGGAAAAGGGTAAGTGACAGGAAATGAGTCTCCTGAAGCCCATTTATGCTGGGTTCCAGATGGAGAAAGATTCTCAGGACTTTGTTCTCTCAAAAGCATCATGGTTAAGTGAAAAAAAATTGAATGCAGAAGGTTAAGCACAGTCAGAGGCCATTCATATGTAATCCTAAAACATGCAAAACAAGAATATATATATATATATATTTATGGATAGAAAATATTTGGTAAATGTATAAAAACGTGAATGAGAATAAAACCCATCAAACTCTGGAGTGAAGAAGTGGAAAAGGAAGGAGGGTAGGGATCAGTGAGGGCCACACAGATGGCTTCAGCTGTGACTTGTTCATAGTGTTTTGTTATATTTTGAATAAAGAGCTCAGAGCGATCTGAAGTAGTTGTGAGATAATGTTGAAATCCAGCTAGACCCAAGGGTAGATGCACATTTCAGATATAATTGTCCATAATTTTGTGCATGTTTGAAACATTTCTTTTTTAAAGGAGTTACTTCTTGCTAAGCACCATTAATGAATCACAGGACGATTAAGGAAAACTTAAAGTGTAAATCCAAAAAAAGAAATGAAGTGTAAATCCACCCAAAACTTCCAAAATAATAGTGCATAGGTATTGGATAACTATCTTAAGAAAGTGATTAACATATTATGTAATGACATACGCTGTTTGCTTGTGTTTTATCAAAACCAAATAGTTGTTTCACTCCTAATCGAACCTGCTTCTATGTGTTGAGTTTGGAAGAGAGTTTAAGAGAGTAATCTTCCACACATTAACCTTTCCTACTGGTCAATGAGCAGAGGCAATGTAAGGTTTAAAAAAGTGACAGATTCTAGAAATCTTTGTGCATCTGAGCAGTGTATGTACTCACTTAAAAAGGGGATGGGATGTGTTCATTTGCTCTTTTGCTCTGAAAGCACAGTTGTGAGAAGACAGGGTGAGAATGCTCAAAATGTCTCCAGTAACCCTTTGTTTCACTCTCTAGTTTAACAGGCCAGATTCCACAAGCTCCCAAAATTACTATAAGAGGGCTAAAAAGCCAGTACTTGAGTACCTACAAAGTTTTTGATATTAAAGAGGTATCTTTATACTGGAAACATTCCGTAACCACTGGACTAAATCATTCATGGTTCATTTCACACTTAACAGTTTCATTAAGGTGTAACTGACATACTGTGAAATTCACCATTTTAAGTATAGAGTGATTTTTGGCTAAAGACCAATCAATTTACTTCTTTGGGGAAAAAAGTAAGAAATACATAATAGGATAGGATAAGGCAGTGATGGGGTTTAGTTTGCATTTTATAAACCATCAGAAGAAAAATTCTGAATTGATGCTGCAAATAAATACCAAAATCGTTGCTATTCAGAGGCTAGTCTCAGAGTAACTCTTTGATAATGAGTGGACTCGTCACCCTCTGCTGCAGAAATTCCTGATACTACAGGAGTCTCTGCAGTTTGAGAATATTTACCAACAGCAAAAACAAATTTCTGACTTGTCACCTCCTTTTAGATGAACCTGCTGAAGGGACTTCCAACATGCAAGGGAGAAAACGCCAGAAGGTGAGTGCCACCCAAATCCAAAGGACCAGAGACTGTTTATGTCTCTGGAGATGTGAATATTGGGATAAAAGTGGGAAAGTAGCCTGGCCCACACTGCCTCCCTTTCCTGATCTCTTTATCACAATTCCTGATGTAGTTCAGTTCACTCACTCAGTCGTGTCCGACTCTTTGCGACCCCATGAATTGCAGCACACCAGGCCTCCATGTCCATTGCCATCTCCGGGAGTTCACTCAAACTCACGTCCATTGAGTTGATGATGCCATCCAGCCATCTCATCCTCTGTCATCCCCTGTTCCTCCTGCCCCCAATCCCTCCCAGTATCAGTCTTTTCCAATGAGTCAGCTCTTCACAGGAGGTGGCCAAAGTACTGGAGTTTCAGCTTTAGCATCATTCCTTCCAAAGAACATCCAGGGCTGATCTCTTTAGAATGGACTGGTTGGATCTCCTCGCAGGCCAAGGGACTCCCAAGAGTTTTCTCCAACACCACAGTTCAAAAGCATCAATTCTTCGGTGCTCAGCTTTCTTCACAGTCCAACTCTCACATCCATACATGACCACAGGAAAAACCATACCCTTGACTAGACGGACCTTTGTTGGCAAAGTAATTTCTCTGCTTTTCAATATGCTATCTAGGTTGGCCATAACTTTCCTTCCAAGGAGTAAGCATCTTTTAATTTTGTGGCTGCTGTCCTGATGTAGTACCAAGAGCTAAATAATAATTAACAACAATTGTGATAGCTGTTACTTCCTTGATTTCTTAGTGATGACAGATACTATTTTAGGCAGTTCACATGGATTAGTGTATTTAGCCCTTAAAACCTCTCTGATGTTCCTGCTATTATTATCCCCAAATAATAATGAGGTTAGTATTAGTATTATTAAATACTACTACTTATAATAATGCAGATACTGTGGTACAGAGATGTTAAATAATCTGCTTGAGACCACAAGTTTTTATAAACAGTTTTATAAACAAGAGCTGAATGAAGGTTAGCTTTAAGATCAGTGGTCAGTGACACACCCTGACACAAGTAGAATTGGTACAGGAGCCACCTCACCTAATTCCACATGAAATGTTCTTGCCGAGGTAGGACAGGATGTCACATCTGGCACCACTTTCTTGGCTGTCTGCGTGAATTTATGTGAACCATTCTCTCTTCTCCTTTCCCTATATTCATCTCTCCCACACCATTTGCCAGCAGTGTTTTGTCCCCTCTGCACATCATTCCATTTGCTCTCCCCGCAGCTGTCAACTAGCTTATCTTCAATCCCTTAGATTTTATAGAAGCCCCTCCTCATTTTCACAGACCTCATGGATTGTTAGAATACTCTACTTTCCAAATCTTCCGTGTACCACACTCCTGCTCACTTGGAGATTTCTCTTGGTGAGGGTGTCAGTCTGGAAAAAGCATGAAAACAAGCGTTCTAATCGTGGAAACACCCTTCATTTAGACCATTCCATTTCCTTCTAACTTCCTAGATTCTTTGTAATTGAGGTACAGGTAATATAATGATCCCCCAGACTTGTTGAGAACGTTAATTAAGGTACTGCACAAGAAAACACTTTGTAAGCTCTAAAAGCACTTGAGAAATGGATACTGATTGTATGTGACTTTCACGTTAAGAAGGTGATGTCCAAGAAGCCTGTAAAGGGAAAAAAACATTCAAAGATAGTACCAGGAACATCAGGCCCAGAGCAGGCTCAGAGACAGCTGCGCTCCCAGACAAAAGCAAGTATCTCTGCTCAGCAGAGTAAGAAAACATCAGGTAAGAGAAACAACTTTTCTTACTTGTTTGGGAACAAGTCCTCTGTCTTCCCTGGCCATGTTCAAGTGAGTGGGTTAGTCATGGGAGATGGATCCTGGACAGGCCTAGGGCCAGGCTGGGCTGAGAGCTTGTTCAGCCCCAACTGAAACATTTGAGCTGACTTCCAGGGTCCTCACTGCTGGGGCCTGGGTTTGATCCCTGATCAAGGAACTAAGATCCCACAAACCAGTTGGCGTGGCCACGTTTTTTTAAAAAGCTAACTTATAGAATCACAGATCTGAGTTGTCATCGATATGAAAGCCATGTAACTGGGGGCAAGCCTTTCAAATTCTCTGAGCTCCAGATTCCTAGTCCATAAAATGGAAATAAAGAATCCAAGTTCACAGTCTGTTCAAAGGTGTTCGATTCAACGGACTTCCCTGGCAGTCCAGTGGTTAAGACTGCACCTACTCTGCATGGAGCATGGGTTCAATCCCTGGTGGGGGACCTCAGGTCATTCCATCTGTGATAACTTGGGAACACGTCTTACTCAGAGTTTTATCCCCACCCTTAGCTCAATGCCTGACAGACAGTATGCCCTTAATATATCTGCTGAGTGAAAGAAGGTCAGAATAAATGTGGTAAGTAATCTAAACTTACATACTGGGAATCTAAACCTGATGATGAAAGGAGCCAGGGCTGAAACTCTAACTGCCGTTGGGTGTGTATTTGGTGTGTATTGGTGTGGGTTTAACCTCTCAGCCTCTTTGAGCCAGAAAGTGTGCAAAACAGACTATGTAGATGTCCTGTGGCCACATGGGAAGGGAGGAGGCATCTCCTTATCTGACAAAACAGGACCCAACACTCCCTAACCCACCCAGGCCCATTTACCATGTCTTCTGCAGGATCGAAGAGGACGGTTAATGTTTGGGCCCAGAGACTGCGAAAAAGGAAACCGGTGGCCTATGAAGAGATGAGTGATTCCGAGGAAGAATCCGAGAGAAAGAAGGTTGATGTTTGGGCCAACAGACTGCGAAAAAGACAACTGGTGGCCCATGAAGAGATCAGTGATTCCGAGGAAGAATCCGAGAGAAAGGCAGTTAATGTTTGGGCCAACAGACTGCGAAAAAGACAACCAGTGGCCTATGAAGAGATCAGTGATTCCGAGGAAGAATCCGAGAGGAAGACGGTTGATGTTTGGGCCAACAGATTGCGAAAAAGACAACCGGTGGCCTATGAGGAGATGAGTGATTCCGAGGAAGAATCCGAGAGAAAGACGATTGATGTTTGGGACCAGAGACTGCGAAAAAGACAACCGGTGGCCCATGAAGAGATCAGTGATTCCGAGGAAGAATCTGAGAGAAAGAAGGTTGATGTTTGGGCCAACAGACTGCGAAAAAGACAACCGGTGGCCCATGAAGAGATCAGTGATTCCGAGGAAGAATCCGAGAGGAAGACGGTTGATGTTTGGGCCAACAGACTGCGAAAAAGACAACTGGTGGCCTATGAAGAGATCAGTGATTCCGAGGAAGAATCCGAGAGAAAGGCAGTTAATGTTTGGGCCAACAGACTGCGAAAAAGACAACCGGTGGCCCATGAAGAGATCAGTGATTCCGAGGAAGAACCCGAGAGGAAGACGGTTGATGTTTGGGCCAACAGACTGCGAAAAAGACAACCGGTGGCCCATGAAGAGATCAGTGATTCCGAGGAAGAATCCGAGAGGAAGACGGTTGATGTTTGGGCCAACAGACTGCGAAAAAGACATCCAGTGGCCTATGAAGAGATGAGTGATTCCGAGGAAGAATCCGAGAGAAAGAAGGTTGATGTTTGGGCCAACAGACTGCGAAAAAGACAACTGGTGGCCTATGAAGAGATCAGTGATTCCGAGGAAGAATCCGAGAGAAAGGCAGTTAATGTTTGGGCCAACAGACTGCGAAAAAGACAACCGGTGGCCTATGAAGAGATCAGTGATTCCGAGGAAGAACCCGAGAGGAAGACGGTTGATGTTTGGGCCAACAGACTGCGAAAAAGACAACCGGTGGCCCATGAAGAGATCAGTGATTCCGAGGAAGAATCCGAGAGAAAGGCGGTTAATGTTTGGGCCCAGAGACTGCGAAAAAGACAACCGGTGGCCCATGAAGAGATCCGTGATTCCGAGGAAGAATCCGAGAGGAAGACGGTTGATGTTTGGGCCAAGAGACTACGAAAAAGACAACCGGTGGCCTATGAAGAGATCAGTGATTCTGAGGAAGAATCCGAGAGGAAGACGGTTGATGTTTGGGCCAACAGACTGCGAAAAAGACAACCGGTGGCCCATGAAGAGATCAGTGATTCCGAGGAAGAATCCGAGAGAAAGGCAGTTAATGTTTGGGCCAACAGACTGCGAAAAAGACAACCGGTGGCCTATGAAGAGATCAGTGATTCCGAGGAAGAACCCCAGAGGAAGACGGTTGATGTTTGGGCCAACAGACTGCGAAAAAGACAACGGGTGGCCTATGAGGAGATGAGTGATTCCGAGGAAGAATCCGAGAGAAAGACGATTGATGTTTGGGACCAGAGACTGCGAAAAAGACAACCGGTGGCCTATGAAGAGATCAGTGATTCCGAGGAAGAATCCGAGAGGAAGACGGTTGATGTTTGGGCCTACAGATTGCGAAAAAGACAACCGGTGGCCTATGAGGAGATGAGTGATTCCGAGGAAGAATCCGAGAGAAAGACGATTGATGTTTGGGCCCAGAGACTGCGAAAAAGACAACCGGTGGCCCATGAAGAGATCAGTGATTCCGAGGAAGAATCCGAGAGAAAGGCGGTTAATGTTTGGGCCCAGAGACTGCGAAAAAGACAACCGGTGGCCTATGAAGAGATCAGTGATTCTGAGGAAGAATCCGAGAGGAAGACGGTTGATGTTTGGGCCAAGAGACTGCGAAAAAGACAACCGGTGGCCTATGAAGAGATCAGTGAATCCGAGGAAGAATCCGAGAGAAAGAAGGTTGATGTTTGGGCCAGAAGACTGCGAAAAAGACAACCGGTGGCCCATGAAGAGATCAGTGATTCCGAGGAAGAATCCAAGAGGAAGGCGGTTGATATTTGGGCCCAGAGACTGCGAAAAAGACAACGGGTGGCCTATGAAGAGATCAGTGATTCCGAGGAAGAATCCGAGAGAAAGGCGGTTAATGTTTGGGCCCAGAGACTGCGAAAAAGACAACCGGTGGCCTATGAAGAGATCAGTGAATCCGAGGAAGAATCCAAGAGAAAGGCGGTTGATGTTTGGGCCAAGAGACTGCGAAAAAGACAACCGGTGGCCCATGAAGAGATCAGTGATTCCGAGGAAGAATCCGAGAGAAAGAAGGTTGATGTTTGGGCCAACAGACTGCGAAAAAGACAATGGGTGGCCTATGAAGAGATCAGTGATTCTGAGGAAGAATCCGAGAGAAAGGCGGTTGATGTTTGGGCCCAGAGACTGCGAAAAAGACAACCAGTGGCCCATGAAGAGATCCGTGATTCCGAGGAAGAATCCGAGAGGAAGACGGTTGATGTTTGGGCCAAGAGACTGCAAAAAAGACAACCAGTGGCCTATGAAGAGATCAGTGATTCCGAGGAAGAACCCGAGAGGAAGACGGGTTGATGTTTGGGCCGAAGGAGGAACAGACTGCAAAAAGACAACCAGTGGC